>NC_136059.1:477910721-478213221 GCF_964261635.1 Lissotriton helveticus
CTCCGCAAACCATGTAGCCAAGAAATAAACCATCTCAAGATCCTCATGTTTCCGGTTTCATCAATACAGACCCTTTAACACTAAGCTCTCTCTTCTTAAGTGATTCAACAGACTGGTATAGAATGCCTTCATTTCAAGTCCCTCTTGCTAATGGGTCTTCCTTCTGTCACCCTTGTTGAATATAGGTCCCTCCTTGTGTATCTTATTTGTGCAGCAGTATAAAAAGGGGCAGGAGGTTATAACATGAGATGATACTGCAGGAGGCTCGGTGGTGGGTGCTGATGAAGCCTCTTGCCAGTGTGCCAATCACCGAAACTAGTGGCAAATGCCACTGCATAGACCTGCTGCGACCACTACCCTAGGGGTCTGGTGTGACAAAACATACTCCCTGCCTCCGGGGGCAATTGCTTTGTGCCTCTGATGGCCAGTCCAGCACTGACATTTTCTTTCAACTTTACATGTGTGAATTTCTGTTGTCTTTGCTAAAACATGCTTGAAACGACCACAGCTGGAAATCATTTAGTTCCAGAAAATTGTTTAATTCTGAAGGTAGCTTAACAGCAGCAAAGAGGACGATTCACAGAAGTAATCTGAGATAAAATCCTAAACTTAATACTTTTGGTGTTCACGGAAGGCATTTAGTAGTAGTAAAGTCCTAACTTTGCTACTCCTAAACAAGACAAAATCCTAACTTAACGACTTTTGGTATTCACAAAAGGCATTTAGAAGTAGTCCTAACTTTACTACTACTAAATGCTTTCTGTGAATACCAAAAGTAGTAAGTTTAGGATTTTATCTCCGATTAGTTCTGCGAATCGGCCCCTAAGAGAGTACGGGGCAGATTTATGAAGGCCTTGCGCCGCCGGTGCGTCATTTTCAACATGGGAAAAAGTGACGCACCGGCGGCGCAAGGCCTTCATAAATCTGCCCCTACGTGTTTCCCAATGAAAAGATCTAAAGGAACACTTTCAAGGCTTTCTGAGTCTTCCACTCTTTCTCATAGGCTGGTGTCACTTTCCATTGACTTCTATGTTCCAGCGTGCCTGATTTACTTTAACCTGCAAGTGTATCCTAATTTGAGATCCCAGGAATTTGCCACAAGTAAAATGTTTAAAGATTAGAGTTGTACCCAATAAACCTGAACTTGTACCGTGAAAATCTTTTAAAATACATTTTTATAGGGATTCACGGATGGTCCTCAGTGGCTGTCAAATTATTTCACGTGCTGACTTTAAATGAGTATTTTGCTGCAAAATGCTGCACCAGGGTTAGCATTTTTAGTTATGTTAAATTAGAATAGAATCGTCAATTGTTCAACTTGCGGCTGTGACGTCTGCTTCATATTCATACCGCATGGATTCCGAAATATTTTTTAAATAAAAAAATTTGTAATTGACAAGTTCAGTCCTAGCTCTATAAATTTTAGCACCGATCACAGTAATGGTTACACTGAAGACGTCGCTGTAATTGGAGCAGAAATAAGAAAGAGCTGGTATCATAATCTAATTCCCATGCCAAAACGGAGCCTGGAAAAAAGGCTGCAGTCAGACAGAAAGTGTGCCGTCAGTTGGCTGTGCTTTTGTGAGCAGTGGATGTGTCAAAGTCAACAGAGAGAAACTGTGTACTTTCTCGATAAAATTACTGGATTGTTTGATAAGATCTTAATCAGACTCGGCTATTGAGCAGTATATTGCACAAACATGTTTGTAGGTAAATACAGATACAGCATGTGACAACGTTTCCTATTATGAGCTGTTATTTGGCATTAGAAATTCCCCTAAAATGTTTGCCATCATTTCCGATGCCCTGTTTAATGTAAAATCTTAACAATGTTTTAGGATTTTAGAGCACAATATAATCAATGGCGAAGCATGCCTTAAAAAGTCTCAGCTTGCTGGAGAGTCTGTCCTGAGCTATTCAACATTGTGCTTTTTGCTATGCAAACAAGTGTTACTGTGCAACGGGACAAATGTGTTTACTGTGAAGATTAGCAGAACATACCGCAGAAGGCTAATGCTAATTGTATTGGTCTCTTGGCACTAGTGTCAAACATGATGACACAGAACAAAATGCAGGGAAAAAGAGTTTCAGACAGAGGAGCAAAAAATACAAGTTTTCAGTTGCTTCCTGAACTTTAGAAAATCTGGCTGAGCTCTGAGATGGTCACACATTAAGTTCCATCATATACAGTTGGAATGGGAGAAACTTCTTCCTCGCCAACGTGCTTTTTTGATTCTGGGAATGTATATCTGTCTTGCTTCGCTGGCCGCAGGGAGTGAGTAGGTACATATCATTTCGAAAACATTTGAAAATAGAGCTGGTGCAGGGCCTTATGAGCCCAGTGTAAGGCCTAAGAACTTAATTGGCATTTTGAAGAGTCTGCAATTTATGTTGCACATACATTTGGGAGCCTACATATATGGCTTTGCAATAGTCTAATTTGAACACAACTGGGGCAAATATGACAGTTTTTCTTAGCTCCACGGGGAGAAAAGAAAGAATCTTTAAAAAATATTCTCAGGGTGAGAAAACAGGAAGATGTTATCTGGTTGTTGTAGTCATTTAACGCTAATTTAGCGTAAAAAATGACCCCTAAGTTTCTAGTGTTCTGGACAGGCAGTGAGAGGGACCCGAGATTAGAGGGCCACCATGTGGTGTTCCAATAAGAGGTGTCCTTGCCAAACAGTAACACCTCAGTTTTTTTACAAGCATCTGGGATCGCTGTGGCAATGTCTGGGCAGATGTGGGGTTGAGCCAGGTCTCAGTGAGGAAGATGATGTTGGGTGTGAGGGTGGCGAAGAGGTCCCATAATTTGGTGGAATGCTTGCATGGTGAGCGTGTTTCGAGAAGAGTGCTTGCAAGTTGGTGTTTTTATTCAGATGGTGTCTATGGTGTGTTCAGGTTGGGGCTGGTATGTGTACTGTGACAGGTGAAGTGGCAGGGGTGCAGGTGAAAGGTCCTACTGTGGAGCATAGGTTGGCACGGTGGCAATGTTTGTTGTGAAGTCTGGGGTCAAGGGTGTAGAGGTCCGCGATGTTGTGTCTTTGGGGGCAAGAGGGCCAGGGTGTGTGGCGCCGGGCACATTCTGGGCACAGATGGTCGTGCCTGCTGTGTGGTCATGCTGCAGCTTGCAGTAAGTAGGTAATTGGTTAGGCAGGGCTTCTGTTGGTGGGATGAGCAGTGAGAGTGAAAACCCAGGTGGGAAAGCCCAGGCTGTGGCGGTGTCACTGGATCAGTCTGAAACAAGCAGGAACTGGAAGATAGAGGCAATGTCAGGCTAGGTGTCCAGGTGAGTGGAGTACTGCTATTCTATCTTCCTGTCTGAGTGTATCTGATTCTGTCCTAAGCTTACATTAGCCTTTATCAGGGAAAGTGGCGCAATACAAATGCCACTTTGATTTAGGTTTTAGAGCGGATTATAGTTTGTTTGAATGTTCATGTTTTAATGATTTTTATTTTTATAGATGCAGAAATATCCTCAGTTATGTCGTCAATGATGGTATGTGTGATGTCGGAGGCAGCTCCAGAGGTGACAGAAGTTATGGTTCAAGCACTGTTGTCAATGGTGATTTAATAAGTGATGTAATCAATGTTTTCACTTATAATGTCGTTAGTAAATGGAATGGTTTGATCGTAATTTTGATTTGTTGAGGGGATAGTTGCAAGGGCAGTTACAACATTTTCCTAGAGCCCAATCTCCCCGACTAAGTTACACACTTGACGAGGGCTATTGTGCTTCTCTGAAAATCTATACAACATTGTGTACAGATATTTCATTGAGGCGGACTCAGCCCTATTTATCCAAATCTCCCATTGTAGTAGACGTTTTATTACGCGCCTATGTATAGGAAATATCCATCTAAACATTGTTTTGGCACGGAGGAATGAAAATGCTCAAATATCTTCCATTTGTGACCCCGTCACAAAGGAGTCCAAAATATGTTCCACGATTTGAGCTTATGTCCAGCACTGAAAGAGGCCAGAAACAAATATTTACTTCCTCTAATAAAAAGGATCTAAGCCAGAGTCTGACCAGGATTTGATGGATTTACTACAAAATCCTTCAAATGAATGTGTGTGTTTTAAAGTGTATACATTTTTTAAATGTTGTTTACCTATTTTTTTAAATGGAAGAAATATTACATTGATTTTATCAGTGAAAATGGCTGTCTTTTGTATTAGGATTTATAGGATGGTGATCTGGATTTTATCCTGTTAAACTTGAAACTCATCAATAAAGTCATATGTGATGTCAAACGCAGGACAAACAGGTGTCATGTGATCTTATGGATGAGGGCCCTGCTGCTGGCTCAGAATAGACTGTTCCCAGGGGGAGCAGGGTCAGTACTGATTTGTACAAGACGAGGTGCGTGACTAGAATTGTACAGTGGGCAAAAACAGATGGGTTTGAATACTACTCAGAGCAATTCCCAGTGGTGTAGACAATAAGCATTCCTCCAACCACATAAGTGTGTTTGCCTCAACCTCCTCCATATTTGTGCTAGTTACATGGAGGGGGTATCGTTTCTTTAGTAGTTGCGGCTTACTGGTGTACAGACTCTTAAAGGGTCCCCCCAGGATAGGGGTCCTGGGAATATTTAGGGAGTTAATTAACCTGTTTTATCATAGCTTGTTGTGTAGGCGATGAGATTCTTTAGAAAGTCTTCTCCGAGCTATTTCCACCAGTTAATTTATGCATAGCATTTAGTTATGCATGTAATAAAGTCCCTTTTTTGCATCATAAAAAGCAACGACTGTATGGTGTTGTATTTATGCATTGAGTACTGTTTGTTGCCTTGCTGATTTCTGAGTCTTTAGACCCCAGCACCTCCCTTAGTAAGCTTTGGACTGCAGTGAGCTTCCCAACTCGCTTTTGAGGATGGCAACGGCATAAAATAGCACGCACCTGGCCATAGGTATAAATACAGGGACGTGGGACCTCTTGTGGTCCAGTCCAGATAAGAGCCCCGCTGTGTATCTTATTGCTGGCTCACCCCTGTGTGGTCATATGAGCCCTCTGACTGGCAGTGGCCGAACAAAGGCCCCCTCAGCCCCCACAGTGCAGGGGGGCCCTGAGCTCCAGGGGTGCTCTCACAGCACAGTACCCTGGCCCGAGTGCTCTTGAGTAGGTCCGAAGGAGGCTCCTCCATGTACTTTGCAGGGGGGCCCCTCAAGTTTAGCTACACCACTTCTGATTGACCTATTACTATTGAAACTTGTATTCAGGGCATGCTCGTGATAGCACTGCCCAATCCTCAACAAGGACCGGTAGCAAAGGTGAGTGGGCATGCTCCGAGTAGCGCTACAATGTTAACTCACTGCCTGAACAAATGCTACTCCTGCTTTCACCTGCTAGAATTTGCATCACCTCAAATGGGCACACCTGCTGCCAAAGCCGGAGTTCTCTATGCACTCTCTGACATCCTATGCAACTGCAAGGGTTTTGTCCAAGCCCGCCCTTCCACTGCTCAATGGACCCGCAGGTCCAACGGAGTGAAAGGCCACAATGACACCCAGTGGTTAGCACATGACACCATACCTGTGTGAACAGCTAGTAAGCTACAATTATGATGCAACCTTACAGCTCATTTCAACTTGCAAATAACTTCAGATTACGGAAGATTCAAAATGCAGCAAGCAAAACAGAGAGAAGACGAAACCAATGACAGTTTTCATGCATGGCAGTGTGGGATGCCCAGCACTTGCACCCACGGTGATCTAGAGATAGGAGGTACAGGCCCAGATCAAACAGAGGTATAGATATCCTGTTAGAACTGGGGATCTCAAGTTGGCAAAGGCAGGTACCACTGTCCAAATAGGGACCCTTGCTTCTAGTCAGGGTAAGGAGGAAACACTCTTTAGATAACCTCTGCTCAACCCCTTGGTAGCTTGGCACAAGCAGACAGGCTTATAAAAGGCAATGTGTAAAGTATTTGTACCAACACTGACAGTAACACAGTGAAAACACCACAAACTGACTCCACAACAGTATAAAATCCTAAGAAGAGTCGGCCTGCTCTCAGGTCAGGACATTGTTTAGTGATACACTCACCTAAAGGGAACACCAAGGGATAGCATCAAGTCCCTTCTTATGGCTGCCTATTCTAAATACCCAGCGTTGTTCTCTCTTAAAAAGAATCTTATCCTTAGGGCCCGTTTGTGTGTCATAGTTGGGTTTCTAAAACCATCCAAATCAGCTCATTTTCTGCATGCCCCAACTATGAAAAGTGTCAGTTTGGTGTTGGATTTTTTACACCTAATGGAACTGTGCTGTTCAACAATCCTACTCCTCACTCTGCGAGTGGTCATGCCAACATACATGAGTGCACAGGGGCACTTATCAAATAGATAACACCCCATGAATTGCAACTGGAGGTCTTTGTCAAGAGCCACCGTGTCCTCAGCCCCAGATGTACATGTTTGGTCTGCAAGTAAAACGCCCCGTCATAGGGGAGCCACCCCATATTGACTGGTGGGCCACTTGTCCATTCCCAACTCGTGGCCATGTGTGGACCAAAATGACTTTCAGGTTCCTACTCCACTTCAGGGCGAACAAAAGTTTATCTAAGATCTTGCCTCCCTTATTGAGGATATACCAGTTTTTATTTATAACCTTCTTAACTGTGTTTGTTTGGTGACTGTGTATGTACTCACACAGACTATCCTCTCTGTTTTGATGTTCGGGTATGTCTCCAAAAGGGCATCCCTTTTAATATTACGTGCCCTTTTGGAGGGCCTGCGGATCAAATCCCTTGGGCATTGACGTATTTGTAGCTCTTTGCTGAGGTTCGCAGCGTGTTGTCTGTATTTATCCATTTCTGTACAATTCCTCCGCAATCTGAGGAACTGACCCACAGGGAGATTGTTAAGTAGTGCCCGTGGGTGGAAATTTGAATAGTGGAGTAGAGATTACGTGCCATTGGTTTCTGATAAAGTTCAGTATATATCTTGCCTTCTTTCGAATACAGCAACAGGTCCAGAAAGGGAATTTGAACTTTACTGGATTAACAGGTAAAAAGTAGATTGTGAATGTTGACAGTTGCATGTTTACTGAGCATCGTTGTTGACATTGCGTATATTTAGAAGAATAGCGAAAGGATGAATGAGATATTGCATGCTACTGGTTTATATTTTTGTTGTCTCTAAATTCATTTCTTACCATGGTTGTGCACATGTTGCTTTTTTAAGACTTTAACAGAGATGTTTGTGTTCATATTCAGCATGCATTGAGTTAGCACAGTATTTCGTTTATTTGTTTATTTTCAGCAGTGTTCCCGGTCAAGTGGTTTTCATGCGTCATCAGGTATAATTTAGGCACACTTGTTCATTTGACCGTGTTTAATTTAAGCACTTATCGGGGTCTTTGTGTGTTTGGTGCAGGTACTTTATAGTTTAAATGTTGCCACACCTATGCTCAATCATGTAGGGAGTTTTATGAAGACACATCGTGTGGTTGCATGCAGAAGTGTTTTATGTACATTTATTGCATGTGTTTAATTGCGAGTTTTTGGCACAGATCACCATTATTAAGTAGTAGAAACTTGGCAACACTATTTTGAATAACTCTGGTTGTTTTTCATTATGCTTATTATTCGCACAGGCACATGGTTGTATATTTATTTCATGTCATGAAAATTAAAGTATAAGAGATCATGTTTATTTTGAAGTTGGTGATTGTTGATATTTATTTGTTTTTGTCATAGTTACCCCTGAGGAAGAGCAGTTTTGCCCAAAATGCAGTGGGTCTGCATTTCTCATTCTGCGCTATCAAGAACAGTGAACCAATGGGTGCTTATGAGGAAAGCCTGACCGGCACCTGTTGAAATTGTTGTTGAACCATACAAATTAATACATGTATGCATTTGATTACTGATGGACCAAATCTGATTAAAATGGAAAAGAGCAATTTGAACGTGTTTGACTGACAATTGGTTGTGCATTCTGGAGCTCAAGTAGCCTGATGAGGCTTGAGCAATATCTTTTCATTTTTCAAGTGCACCCACTTGCCAGGCCCCAACCTTCCCTTTTACTACATGTAGGGCACCCCTAAGGTAGGCCCTAGGTACTCCAATGGGCAGAGTGCAGTCTGTATGAACGGGAGGACATATCCCGGTGTGTTTTAAAAGTCATGATAGTGAAATACTGCCAATTTTGTTTTTCACAATTGCAAGGACAAACTCTCCCATAGGCCATCATTGGAGCTGCTGCCTTGTAGCATTTTACAACTGTATCTTTCAATTGGGAATAGCTAGAGATTTTTAGTTCCCTGATCTCGGACTTTAATTTGAAAACACATCTTTTAGTAAAGGTAGGTTTTAAGTTTTGTGTTTGAAAATGTCACTTTTATAAAGTAGGCATTTTCTTCTTTATCCATCTTGTGCCTCTGGCGGCCTTCGGAATCAACAACGTCTCGTTTAGACTGACAGAGGGTGGGCTCTGGGACCCGCCCACCACACAGTCCTACCAGCTCCACCCCTTCTAGTTCTGCAAGGCCCCCACCTGCTTTCATAACACCAACACATCACACACAGCTCCTTCAGACCACCTCTGCCATGAGGCACAGTCATTGTTTCAGGAGTGGCGCCCACCACAGAGCTGCACTGATGCACCCACCACAGAGCTGCACTGATGCACCCACCACAGAGCTCCACCGATGCACCCCCCTAGGTATACAATGTCCCTGCTATAGAACTCACACAGCTCCTCCAGATCACCTCTTCCCTGAGGCACAGCTGATGTTTTAGCAGTGGCACCCACCATACAGCTCCACCGATGCACCTCCCTCAATACACAATATCCCCTGCTACAGACCACACACAGCTCCTCCAGACCACCTCTGCCCTGAGGCACAGCTGCTGTTTCAGGATTGTCGCCCACCACACAGCTCTACTGATGCACCTTCCTAGATACACAATATTCCTGCTGTAGACCACACACAGCTCCCTTAGTCCACCTCCCTCCTGAAGCACAGCTGCTGTTTCATCAGTGGCGCCCACCACACAACTCCACTGATGCACCTCCCTAGATACACAGTATCCCCTGCTGTACTGACACCACACACAACTCCCTCAGACCACCTCTGCCCTGAGGCACAGCTGCTGTTTTAGGAGAGGCGCCCATCACACAGCTCCACCGATGCACTCACCACACAGCTCCACTGATGCACCTCCCTAGATACACAATATCCCTGCTGTAGACCACACACAGCTCCCTCAGACCACCTCTGTCCTGATGGGGGCATTAGTTCTCCCTGGCTAGGGACATCTCTTCAGCCAACCAGACACTGCCGACTCCAACAATTTCTTTATATTGTTAACTATTTTAAATGAATTTAATGTAACATTATTTCTATGGGGTGTATTTTAAGTCCCTACAACTTTCCTAGTTGGCGGTTTGTGTTTGAGGAGCTTACTCTAGCTCGGAGCTGGAGCAATTTATTCCAGTTTTAGGTCCCTTTTTCTCTGCAGTAACTTTAGAAGTGGTCTGCGGTCCGATTGTAGACACTACAAAAATGAAGTTAAAAGACTTATATTTATGCAACTTAGTAAATAATATTGTCTCCCTCTGTAGTAGTTGTATATGCCAACTGCAATCAACTTATAATTACTTCGGCGATTTAAAGATGAGCATACATACACCAACCCAGGGAACTACCTCACACTTTTATGTATTTAGGTCGAGCATACAAGACTTCTTGTATATACTTTAGTATATACTTATATACTTTAGTATATACTTATATGTGTATGAACTTTGTGGGCTCTGGAGATCAGCCCTCGTACTTTCCTGCTTCCTCTTAGGGACTTTTTTTTCAGTTCAACTGCCTCTATGTAACTGTCTTGATAGAAAATGACCAGCAGAGGTCAGTAAACTACCAGAATCACTTTAGCATTCTCTAGATTCAAGTCCATAGAAGTTGTCTTCCACGAGCACCCGTAGACAATAATATATTTTTTTAAATCTTGTATTTTCAGTGATATGACCACTGAAGGCCCCGATTTTATATTAAAAACAGAGTTTTGGACTATACCATTTCCCGCTGAAAGGCAATGTTTCTCTACAGGTGTTCCCATACCTGGTGTGTCATGTAGTTTGGTGCTTACTTTCCCTTCATTTTAAAGAACAGTAGATATTTCATCACCCAGGCTAATGTGCTGCATAGCTAAATACATATAAAGTCCCAAAGGAAAGACCGATTTCATTGCAAATGCTTGTTTTTAACAATGTGAACAAAGTTGTTATATGTCAATCATTCAGGGATTTGTAAAGCGCGCTGCTCACCCATGAGGGTCTCACGGAGCTGGGGTGGATGACATGCAGCTCTGAGGTCTTAAGGCTCTTCCTGAAGATGTGCAGAATGGGGGAATGTCTGATGTTGTGCGGGAGCTGTGATGTAGATGTAGGCTCTTCTGCCCGCTCTTGCTCTGCAGATGCGTGGGGTTTTGGCAAGGGCAAGGTCAACAGAGCGGAGGTTTCTCTTGGTTACGTGGAAGGAGAGTCTTATGTTGAGGTATTGGGTCCAGTGTTGTGTAGGGATTTGTAGGCGTGGGTGAGAAGCTTGAAGGTTACTCTCTTCTCGACGGGGAGCCAGTGGATGTCTCGAAGGCGCTGGGTGGTGGGTTCATGTCGTGGGATGCTGAGGACGAGTCTGGCAACGGTGTTCTGGATGGTCTGGAGTTTTCGGAGCAGGGATTTGTTGATTCCAGCATAGAGGGCATTTCCATAGTCCAGTCTGCTTGATATGAGTGCGTGAGTGACGGTCTTTCTGGATTCAGGGGGGTCAACTTGAAGGTCTTGCGAAGGATGTAGAGGATGTTGAAGCACATGAGGAGACAGCGTTGATCTGTCGGGTCATGGCGAGGAAGGGTTAGAGTATGATACCGAAGTTCTGGGCACGGTCCGTGGAAATGAGAGGGGGTTGCCAATGGTCGTGGGCCCGGGTGTTGTCCCATGCTGAGGGGGTGAGTCCGAGGACAAGGACTTCTGTCTTCTCTGAGTTGAGCTTCATGCAGCTGCTGCTCATCCAGGCTGCGATGTCTTTCATTCCTTCCTGCAAGCTGAGTTTGGTGGTGTTGGGTTGCTTCTTGAGAGTGAGGATGAGCTGGGTGTCGTTGGCATAGGATATAATGCTGAGTCCATGCTGTCTGATGATGGCGGTGAGGGGGGCCGTGTAGATGTTGAAGAGCGTGGGGCTGAGTGATGATCCTTGGGGTACTCCGCACTTGATCACTGAGGGTTTGGAGAGGAAAGGTGGGAGTCTGATTCCTTGGGTTTGGCCGGTGAGGAAGGAGCAGATCCAGTTGAGGGCGGTTCCCTGTGGACCGGCGTCATGGATTCTGGCGGTGAAGGTGTGGTGGGTGATGGTGTCAAAGGCTGCAGAGAGGACTAGTAAAATGAGGGCCGGTGAGAGTGCGGATGTCGTCTGTGGCGGCGAGGAGGGCGGTTTCAGTGCTGTAGTTGCTGCGGAATCCAGATTGGGAAGGGTCGAGGATGGAGTAGGCTTCGATGAAGTTCGTGAGCTGGATGTTGACAATCTTCTCGGTGACTTTAGCCGCAAAAGAGAGGAGAGAGATGGGTCTGTAGTACTTTTTTAGGTCAGTGGGATTTTCGGAGGGCTTCTTGAGGAGGGACTTGACTTCTGTGTGTTTCCAGTCATCGGGGAATGTGCCAGATTCGAAAGGAGGCGTTAATGGTGCGTTGCAGCTCAGGTGCTATCGCGGCGGCAGCTCGGGCCATAAAGAGTGAGAACTTAGTTGAGTTATATCAGATGGTCAATGATTAATCAAATCATTTTTATTTACCTCCTGTAATATAAGTTATCATGTATGCTGTGCAAGAATATACCGAGTTATAAAGATTGTCTACCAAAGAACAAATGCAGGAGGTCGTGAACAAAAATGCCTTGTTATTCTAAACGAATCCAGAAGTTATCCATCACATCTCTCCTCAGAATATACAACGTTCACCGAAGTTATATTTGAGGGGCAGTGATGAGGACCTCTTCCCAAATACTTGAGGATTTTCTGTAAGGGTCCATCTGCCACCTGCTGATTTCCCAATTTCCTGGGCTTCCATTTCCATCTCGCAAAGCTATGTTTTGTTTTGAAAGGACAACCTTAGGACACAGATAGCTAACAGCAATGGCAAATGCAGACGGCGTCTACACAGACACTGCCCCAAGATGCAGCATAGCAAACTTTTTCAGTTAAGCATACACAAATTTGGCATTGTGCTGTATTATCAAAGTGTAAAATATACAATTCGACCCACTATCAATTTTGAAACAACCTATTACGAAATGCCCTTGCCTTTTTAATAGCAGTTGATGGGATTGCCTACTGATTTCGAACTAAACAGACATCACAGAAAAACTGGTATAATCCCATTTAGATTTTTTTTTTAAAACGGCAAGCTGAAAGCAAGAGGCATTAGTCTCAATTTCGTAAAGATCGTTTCCAAAACATAAGGGGGATGGGCAGAATAAAAGAGGTACACATTATAACAAGAAGCCTGCTCACATAGGGTTGTCATCTGCGGAGTTCTGCACTCATCAGAAAATAGTCCCACATAGATATGTCTTGTAACACACACTATTTTACTCTTGTAGTTGCAAGGGGAATAGTTAATAATCTCGTGTTTATGAGCTTCTATTTAAAATAAAACCAAAACTTCTTGGTAAATACATGTTCAATAGGATCTGGAAATGTGTATAGGTGTCTTTCTGAAGAAAACGTTATATTTTGCCTAGGTGTTGGAAACCTTTTTGTACTAATTTGTGTTAAGATGACAAAATAGCAATTCACAATTTCCACCTAATGTGGCGCGTATTGCTACATAATTTATTTGGTTGTTGCCACAAAATTCATTCACTCACTGACTGACCCATGTATAGAGCACAATGCTAAGATTGTGAAGCATATGAATGTTTTGCACAGTGAGCTTCTTTTAATGGGAATCAGAGGGGTATACGACAGGAAAAGCTGTCCTGATTGCAGCCCCTTGTTCTTCACTGCAGCCTATCAGATTAATTGTTTACTTACCTTACAGGCATGAGGTTTATTTATTTATTTTATTATAACACTTATAAAGCGCGCTGTTACCAGTCGGTGTCCTGGCGCTGAAGTGATAATCCATAGGGGAAAGCTACAGGACCTAAGAGGAAAAGAGCCATGTTTTTAGATCCCTTCTGAATGCCAGCAGATTCTCATTCTGTTTAAGGGAAAGAGGGAGGGAATTCCATGCCACCTCTGCTCCCCTAAAGAAACTCCTTCCGCCCCAACGCATCTTCCTGATCCGGGTCGTTTTGACCAGCCCTAGGTTGGCCGACCTAAGTTGTCTCCCTGGTCTGTACCATTGAAAGCGGTCCTGAAGAAACTGGGGACCAAGACCATGTAGAGCCTTGAAGACTATACAGAGGGCCTTGAACAGAATCCGCTTCCGCACCGGGAGCCAGTGCAACTTCTCGAGCTCCTTGGTAACCGAGGAAAATTTGGGCAGTCCCCCAATCAGGCGGGCAGCCGCATTCTGTAGGACCTGGAGTTTATTGAGCACCCCCTGTTGTGCCTCAATGAGGAGACCATTGCAGTAATCAATGCGTGAAAGTATAAGAGCAGTCACCACCGTCTTTCTGCTTCCCTCTGGTAGGAAGGGGAGGATCTTCCTAATAATTTTCAAAGTCCAATGTATGGAGGAGCTCAAAGCATTGACTTGGGGTTTGAAGGAGAGTTGATTATCAATAATGACACCAAGATTCTTCACCTTCGAGGCCGGGCAAGGTGGTGGTCCCATGTCAGTGGGCCACCAGCTAGGACCCCACAAACTAGTATTTGACCCAAAGATGAGCACCTCTGTCTTGGAGGAGTTAAGTTTTAAACAGCTTTTAGCCATCCAGGAGCTGACTGCAGACATACAGTCCTGAAACCTGCCTGCCACACCCACCTCTGTCCCAGGGAGCACTGAGACCACAATCTGGGTGTCGTCCGCGTAAGATGTTAGCTCAAATCCAAAGGATCTAATCACCGGGGCAAGGGATGATACATAGATGTTGAATAAAGTGGGGCTTAAGGAGGAGCCCTGCGGGACCCCCCCTGGGAGTTGAAAAGGTGTTGATTCGAACTCCCCCATCGCCACCACTTGTGCCCGGTCTGTTAAAAAGGCTTTCAGGGTATTAAGTGCTTGACCCTGGACCCCGCAGCCCTCCAATCGATCCACCAGCAAAGCATGGTGGACCGTATCGAAGGCTGCCGACAGGTCCAGAAGGATCAGCACTGCCTGGCCACCTTCATCAAGTACCTTCCGGACCTCCTCTGTAGATTTTATGAGAGCGGTCTCGGTACTGTGACCCTCCCTAAACCCATGCTGAGCAGGATCCAGGCCCTTGGATTTACGCAGGAAAGAGCAGAGCTGGGAGTTCATGATTTTCTCAACCATTTTAGCTGGTAGAGGCAACCTGGAAATTGGCCTGTAGCTGTTGGGATCTACCATATCAAGGGAGGGTTTTTTAAGAAGTGGGTGAATTGAGGCCCGTTTCCATAGTTTAGGAAACTCTCCTCTCTCAAACATTAGATTGTAAATGCTGGCCAAGTGGTCCGCAATAGGGACTGCTTCTAACTTTGCAATTGCGGTCGGGCAGGGGTCTTCAGGTGAGCCCGATTTAGTGGCCAACAGAAGTTTCAATACCTCATCTGTCCCGACTGGCTCAAAAGTAACAAATTTAGCTCCCGGGTGTCCAGCCGGACTATTCCCGTGGGGCATCTCTAAGAGACTCTGAGCCACCAGAGGTTCCAGAGAAGTAAAGATCAGCTGGACTTTACTCAGAAAGAAACTTGCTAGGGATTCGCAAAGTTCTAAATTAGGCGGCGCAGTCACGGATTTAGGAGAGGCCAAACTTGCCACTGTCTCAAAAAGTTCCTTAGATGAGTTTTTGGCATTCTCGATTCGCTCCGAGAAATAGACACTCTTGGCTTTTCTAATGTCTTCTTTGTAGGCCCTTTGACCCATTTTCAGTCTCTCTTTGTCAATCTCCGAATAATTAGCTCGCCAGGTCCGCTCTAGTTTTTTGCATATTACTTTGGCCTCTCTAAGCGCATTGGTATACCAGGGGGCAGAAGGAGCCAACCTGGTGGGTCTACATCTCTTAGGAGGGGCTAATTTAAGACAGGCCTCATTAATCCACTCCGTATACTTGGCGGTGGCTATATCTACCTCCGCCGGCAGGGCCGGGCCGGTGGCCAAGAGCAGCTCCTCCAGAGCAGTCCTGTCGATATTTTTCCACGCCCTACACATCCTACTTGCCTGCCCCTCACCCAGAGCCGACTTAATCCGCGGGCTTAAAATGGAAAACAGCACCACTCGATGGTCAGTCCAAAGGAGAGGTTCCGCATTCAAGAATGTCAGGTCAGGATTACTAGAAAATATCCCGTCTAGTGTATGGCCGGCCTGATGAGTCGGCTCTACTACCGACTGGATCAGACCCGCCGCAGACATCACATCAACTAAGGCCATAGTGTCGGCGTCCGTGGTGTCTACTAAATAGAAGTTAAAATCACCCAAGATGGTATAAGAGTTGGCACACAGAGCTTCCTCTAGGATACTACCAACTGAGTCAAGGAAACGGGATTTCGACCCAGGGGGTCTATAAAGGAGGCAGCCTTTGAACGTACAATGGTTGGAGAGATCCAATCTAAACCCCAGGGCCTCACATGCCCCGGAGGTGGCTGGAAAGAAATGTCCCTGAATGGATGCCTGATAAATGATAGCCAAACCTCCCCCTCTCTTCCCAGGCCTGTCCAGGACATAGTGGAGATAGTTTGGCGGTGTGGCCTTCACCAAGTCAGGACCAGATGCAGCATCTGTCCAGGTCTCAGTAATAAAGGCTATTTGTGCGTTCAGATCGAGAATCAGCTCTGCACATTCCATACTATGCTTCACCAGCGATCTAACATTAATCAGGATACAGTTGAAGATTTGATTTCCTCTACTTTCCTTAGTCGTTGGAGTGCGAGTATAAGCCTTAATTTTGTCCCCCATGATGGAAGGAAATACCGTGTTACATACAGCACAACTGTGCAGCCCCACCTGAAAATCTTTATCCGGGGCCATCCTCGGGCACCTCGTCCTCTGGCAGCCCCCCCCCAGTTTCCAAAGCACCGTTCTGTCATAGGTGCGTCTCTCACCAGGGGCTGGGGAAAAAAGCGCATGGGTTATGGCGCTGGGCGCAGGCCCGGCGCGGACGGGCGCAGACGGGCTCGCCTTTGGCGAGCCTTCGGCGCGCCACCGGCGCGCCCGCTGCGCCCGCCCCCTGCTCGGACGAGATGTTAAGGCCATTATGTAGGGCGGGAGGAGGGTGGGAGGCTGCGCCAACTAGTCCGCAGACCTCCCCTCCCTCCAAGATGGCGGTTCCTGTGCCCCCTTCCGCGTCAGCGCCCGCCCGCTGCTCGGACGAGATGTTAAGGCCATTATGTAGGGCGGGAGGAGGGTGGGAGGCTGCGCCAACTAGTCCGCAGACCTCCCCTCCCTCCAAGATGGCGGTTCCTGTGCCCCCTTCCGCGTCAGCGCCCAATCGGCTGCGCGGCGGGGTGGGAGATGTTAGCGCAACCGTACATACCCTTCACGCAAATGACAAGTTGCATTAAATGGGATTTTCCATATAACTGGTACTGTCAGGCTGGTACAGTGTCTGCACCACCCCCTCCTCTGACCAATGCAGGCTTCCTGGCAAAGAGATGCCTCCCACTATGTGCTCAGTCAAAACAAACTAGTAAAGCACACACAGGAAAAGCCCCTCCAGCCTTCCTGGTCGTCGTGTGGAGCTGTAATGCTTCCCAACCGATTTGCTATTTAACAAAGATTTTAATTCCGAAAGCATGACATTAGAACTTTAGGTGCCCTTAAAATCCTCGCAAATCCCCTACCGACGTTGTCATTAACCCAAGTTTAAAGACAAAGCCATTCTTTTATTAGAGTTCCGTGTACTGGATCCTGGCACCACTTCTTTCAATCCATTAAAAACATGTGTTTGTTTGGAAATCCTCTAGCGGATCATCTCGTCTGCCAAAAGCAAATATTTAATTTCACATGTGGCCAGCTGTAGTCCTGATACACGGACAAACAAGAACAGTGTTTTATTCTTCCAGTCTGTGGCAGTGCTGGGGGTTACTCAGTCAGGACTTACTTGTTTCCAGCTTGTGACAGCCATCAAAAGGTTTTGGCGGGAGCTCGGGGATTAGGCACAGTGTTTATGTTTTTTAAACACAGCATATCCTCATTGACAACTATCAGTACAGTAGGATCCTGTGTCGTGACGTGTTGTGGGACTATGGATGCCAACAGGAACTGCTTCAAATTAGTCAGTAGAACATAAGCGACTCTCTGTTTCTCTTCACCTGGCTGATTACCAGGATTCTACAACAGCATAAAACACACATGGACAAATGAGTAGTAGCTCCTATAATGAGAGCCTTGTTTTCAGGGGCGCTGCTGTAGAAAATATTCTACAGCTCACAGAGACGATCATTATCTCCATTTTAGAAAATGGTGGACACAGATTGTTGAATTCAATTTATCAAATCCATGTATGTTCTCTGTTACTGCTACCTTAGCCCCATAACTGGTAAACAGACAAAATATCGACTACAAAATATCGAATGGACATAATATCGAGTACAAAATATAGACTGGACAGAATATCGAATGGACAGAATATAGACATCAAAAATATCATTTTGAAGGTAAGTAATGTAATATCGAATTTTAAAATATAGATAGTCAAAATATCGAAGTACATAATATAGGTTAAGAAAAATATCGAACTTTTAATAATATCGAATTTTTTATAGTGTGTTTTATGTGTTAAACGTGTTTATTTATGTTATAATGTAATTTAATTAATGAATGTAATGTTATTTACATTTTGCGTAATTTAATTCTGTGGCGGGTTGTGGGTTTATAGGGGAATAGGATGGGAAGTAATTTAATTATAATTAATTAAATATGTAAATTTATTTATTGGTATTTGTGTATAATTAATTGTTAATTTTTATTTTGTAATTAATTACATTTTAATTGCCAATTCATTGTATTTAATTGATTCATTGATAATTATGTTAATTTAAATAATTTAATTTCTGTAGCGGGTTGTGGGTTTATAGGGGAGTAGGGTCAGAAGTAATTTAATTATAATTAATTAAATATGTTAATTTATGTAGTGTAATTTAATTATAATAATTAAATATGTAAATGTATTTATTGGTATTTGTGTATAATTAATTGTTAAATTATTTTTATTTGGTAATTAATTAAATTTTAATTACCAATTAATTTTATTTAATTGATTAATTGATAATTAGGTTAATGTAAGTAATTTAATTTCTGTAGCGGGTTGTGGGTTCATAGGGGAATAGGGTGGGAAGTAATTTAATTATAACTAATTACATATGTTAATTTTTTTGTGTATTTATTAGATTTTAATTGTTAAGTAACTGTTTAATTACTAATTAATTAATTGTTAATTTGTAATTAATTAGTATTAATAGATAACTAATTGTAATGATTAGATTAAATTAAATTAGTATTAGTAATTAATTCATTATTATATTATATTAAAGTGGTAATTACTTTTAATTAATTTTTTTATAGATATTAATATATATATATTTTTAAATAATATATGAAGTATCTACTTTCCTTACTGTTGCACTCACTGGAGTGGGAATAGTAATTCTAACCCCTACGCTATCCAACGCTTTCCCTACTGTTGCACTTTCTGGAGTGGGAATAGTAATTTTAACCCCTACGCTATCCAACGCTTTCCCTACTGTTGCACTCTTTGGAGTGGGAATAGTAAGTTTTACCCCTACGCTATCCAACGCTTTCCCTACTGTTGCACTCTCTGGAGTGGGAATAGTAATTTTGACCCCTACGCTATCCAACGCTTTCCCTACTGTTGCACTCTCTGAAGTGGGAATAGTAATTTTTACCCCTACGCCATCCAACGCTTTCCCTACTGTTGCACTCTCTGGAGTGGGAATAGTAATTTTTACCCCGACGCTATCCAACGCTTTCCCTACTGTTGCACTCTCTGGAGTGGGAATAGTAATTTTTACCTCTACGCTATCCAACGCCTTATCTACTGTTGCACTCTCTGGAGTGGAAATAGTAATTTTGACCCCTACGCTATCCAACGCTTTCCCTACTTTTGCACTCTCTGGAGTGGGAATAGTAATTTTTACCCCTACGCCATCCAACGCTTTCCCTACTGTTGCACTCTCTGGAGTGGGTATAGTAAATTTTACCCCTACGCTATCCAACCCTTTCCCTACTGTTGCACTCTCTGGAGTGGGAATAGTAATTTTTACCCCTACGCTATCCAACGCTTTCCCTACTGTTGCACTCTCTGGAGTGGGAATAGTAATTTTTACCTCTACGCTATCCAATGCCTTATCTACTGTTGCACTCTCTGGAGTGGGAATAGTAATTTTACACTTCCGCTATCCTACGGTAATAATATTGGATATTTTTAAATTATATTATGTTACTATATATATATGTTTTAACAAATATGATTGTAAAAAAAAAATTATAACTTACATTAATTATGTAATTATTATAAGGTAATTTAAGTATTTTTAAGTATATTTTAGTAAATAATTTTTAATATTAATTTAATTTAACATTGGTTTTAATAAAGTCGATATTTTTACAAACTATATTACTGTAAACTATATTTTTTACTCAATATTTTTGTACTTACCTGTTTGTAGATACAAAGTCGATATTCTGTCTGTCGATATTTTGTCGCCGATATTTTTGGTAGTCGATATTATGTCCCTCCATATTATGTCAGTGATCCCCTTAACTGCGGGGCGAATTCCCTCGTTGTGCTGGGGAGTGGGGGGCGCGCACAGCGCCCCGGTGCTCATGACGAGCTCAGTTCGTCATGAGCCATGGTGACCTTGTGCTTATGAGGAGCTGAGTTCGTCATGACCACGCCCATTCCATTGGAATGCCCAGCACAGCAGGGGAACTATCTCCGCGTGGGTGCGGCGCAACAGTCATGACGATCTCAGCTCATCATGAGCACACGGCCACTGTTGCTCATGACGAGCTCAGCTCATCATGAGCATGGGAGGGGTTAAGGAGTATGGTTGGTTACCAATATGTATAATACTAGTTGGCATTAACACGGTAATGGATCTCACCACCGTAAGAGTCCAGGGAGGCTAAAGCAACTCATCAGGTGGGGAGGTAATGCAGCGTTTACAGTAAAACACCCACCACATGGGTGGTCTTAATTATAGCAGTGGTGCCCCATTTCCACATGTCTATGGGTAAAATATTTTGGCAAATTGCAAACCATGCAGAATCCTCTTTTTCCCACCTGCAGAGCAGAATCAAGATTGGCCCAGTGCTCCACATGCGGAAAAAGAAGAAAGCCCAACAGAATTGTATTTAGGAGCTATGTATTTATCTTATTGATACTTGCATTAGGGTTAACATTTGCATGCCCCGACAGTGTTCTTGATAGTAGCTTGCCTGGCAGGGAAGCCTGTGTGCATTGCCGGCCCGCAGGGTCCTCCTCACACTCTACGAGTCAGGCACCACACGCAGACTCCACTGTTGGGGAGCTTGCTCTGTTGCACTGTCAGGGACTAAACAATGTAATTAACATAAACCAATTGCCATTAGGAAAATTACATTGTCCAGTCCCTGGAAGTTTTAAATTCAGGACAGGCAGATGGGAAACCAGTGGAAATGTGCAGAATTATCAAAAAATTCCTATCTGCTTACTGGAGTGTTGTGTGATTACGTGCAGTAGGACCCTTGTGGTGCTAAGCAGATTACTTGCAAAGTTATGTAAATCAGTTGGGAGGTATTTGGGTGTGGTCAATAAAGTCTATCATGCAGTGCATGCAGTTAACGGACGCATGCTGAAGAATAAAGACATGTATTACAGAGCTACGTGTGTTGCGTAGTCATTAGCATGTTCCAGTGCTAGGATGCTACAACTGGTGACAAGTAGAGAATATGGGCCTTGAAGAAACAAGACAACTCACCCTCAGAGTTTGCCATGGTCCAGCAAACTGCTCGTGCATGCCATGTATGCCCCAAGAAGCAGGCTACAGTTGGCGTCTGTGGAGCCAAATCCCCACTCTAGCTGGTACAAGGCCCTCAAAGAACGTGAAGGCCCTACAGAGGAGTACAGTTAGAAAGCCCGCCACAGTGTAACTGTTAGAACTGGGGGTCTCTAGCTGGCAGAGGTAGGTACCACTGTCCAAATAGGGACCCTTGCTTCTAGTCAGGGTAAGAAGGAAACCCTCTGAGATAACCCCTGCTCACCCCCTTGGTAGCTTGGCACAAGCAGTCAAGGCTTATCAAAGGCAATGTGTGAAGTACTTGTACTAACACTCACAGTAACGCAGTGAAAACACCACAAACTGACTGCACAACAATTTAGAAAAATAAAGGTATTTAATCTAAACTACACAAGACCAAAACGACAAAAATCCAACATACACAGTTCAAGAATATGGTTGCAAAAGAGTTCTTAAAGTTGCCATAAAATAATCCACAGTTGTGTGAAAAGTTCACAGTTGCGTCACGTTTAGACAACAGTACCTTTAAATGCGACAGAGTACCAAAATAGAAGCTGGTGTGGTGGAAAACAAGTGATGCGTCACTCCTGAGACCTTGGGGAGGTGATGCGACAACCCCGCTCGATGCAGCGGGCGTGTTGCAGTGACTCCGGTCTGTACGGGGAGGGATGCAATACCTTGTATGGATTCCGGTGCGGAGGTTCCGTAGTGAAAAAGCTCGCAAAGGCACGATGCGATGATCTTTGGGGCTGCGACGATCTCCGGGGGCGACGATGCGCGGTCCAGCGGCGATCTTCCTCTCACAGCTCCTCGATGCGATGGCTCTGTGACAATTTTCGCAGCAACATGATGCGGTCCGCAAGCAAGCGGTGCGACGATCTCACCCAGTGACAACAGGCCCTGCAGCGATAATCGCAGCAATGGTAATCTTCCCGCACCGGACTGGTGCGTCCCACAAACGAAGGATGCGACAACTCTGGCAGCGGCAACAGGCGCTGCGACGATCTCGGCCTTCGTAGCAGCGGGAATTTCCTCGCACTGACGGGGATTCACTCCGCAAGCGAGCGATGCGACAACACTTGCAGAAAGTCTTTAAAATCTTGGTTTCCAGCTTCCCAACACAGGTACAACTTCCAGAGGCACCAAAATTGGCCTAAGCCCTCTAAGAAGGACAGAACTCTCTCAGCAGAGTTCAGGGAAGCTGGGGTGAAGTCCTTTTGTTCCTGGGACTTCTTAACAGGGAGCCAGTTCTTCTCAGGCCCTTGGAGATTCCTTCAAGCAAGGGGACACAGCACAAAGCAAAGTCCTTCCCCTCTCCTTGGCAGCAAAGTAACAGCAGGTCAGTCTAGCAGAGCAACAGCAGGACAGTCTTCCTTCTTCAGTTTCAGCTTTCTCCTTGGCAGAGGTTCTTTCCTGATTCCAGGATGATGTAATTTTCTGTGTTCAGGGGTCCTGTACTTATACCCCTAAAAGTCTTTGATCCCTTTGTGCAGGAGGGCTCTGAGCCCGGTCTGAACCAGGTCTGGGTGTTCCTTGAGCACTTTGTTTTCCTGGCCTCTACTTTCCTTTCAGGGAGAGGGGCAGGGTCGTCAGCCACCCAGCAGGAGGTGGAGCCAGCATTTTGGGAGGCAGGCACAGCCCTATTCAGGCCCAGGTGCTGTCCCCTCCCATCACTCAAGATGCAGATGCAGTCATTCAGCCTAGGGCTGACTCAGCCAGCCTCCTGGGGGCTCCCAGCCTCTGTCACTCTCAAACCAGACAGTCAATTCACAAACAGGCGAAGGCACACAGAAAGGTCAGGCAAGAGAATAGCAACTTTCTAAAAGTGCTGTTCTCATACACAGGATTTAAAAACAACCTTTCCTAAAAGATATTTTATGAAATTCTGAGTTCAGGGATACCAGACTTTTATGTCCCATCTTGCTCCTGTGGGAAGATATGCTGGTAGCCACTGTAGCCAGTATACCCCATGATAGCCTATAGGGCAAGATAGCCTTACAATAGTGAAAAACGAAAATGGCTGTAATTCACTACCAGAGCATATCACCTGCACTAGTACATGCTCTACTTTTCACATACACTAGACCCTGCCCAAGGGGGTACCTTGGGCCTTCTAAATGGGTGACCAATGTCTACAGAAAGGGAAGGGTTAGGCCTGGCCAGTGGAGACACTGACCAGGAGGACATGGCAGTTCACAGACTGCACACAGGCACTGCGGTGGCAGGCCTGAAACACCATTTTAGGGTGACTCATGTGGGTTGCACAATCAGTGCTGCAGTCCCACTAGTAGCATTTGTTATCACCAGCCCTGGCACACTCAGTGCACTTTACTAGGGACTTCTTGGTGACACAAATATGCCAATCATGGATAACCAATCACAATAACAATTTACACAGGGAGCACTTGCACTTTGACACTGAACAGCAGTGGCAAAGTGCCCAAAGCATCTAAACCAGCAAAAACGAAATCCAACACAGCATCAATAATACAGGAGGTAGAGGCAAGAATATAGGGGGAAACCACGCCAAGGATGCCAGGTCTAACAGTAACACACAGCCATCATCCATATACAGCAAAAACGCTAAAGGCAGGTTACAGCCAGATATGAAAAAATGCTAAAGGTCGTAACAGCCAGGTGCAAGAAAGCACTAAAGGCAGGGATGGCCAGGTGCAATGGAAGCTAAGGGTGGTAAAAACCAGGTACAGAAATACAAATGTACTTACCTGCATGAGCAAGAGAAATGCCACACAACCTCAAATCTGGTGTGACGATCAAACCTGGCTGAGCCGCCGATGCCTGCAAAGTGGCAGGTAGCATCCAATATACTGAAAGGCATTCAGAATTGTGAAATTTTTCAATGGCTGAAGAAAGGAGTGCCAAATACGATGCAGTCCTGTTCCTGAAACCACCAGCATCATTCGTCATGACCAAAAAGCACAATATTGGCACCAGATGGACTGCATGGATTGAAACATGACTTCACAGATGCTCTATAAGAATTAGATGTCAAAAATATTACCAAATACTTAAAAACCCTTGCAGGTAATGGAGTGAAAAAAGTGATAAAGAAGATATCACAAGCTGATGAAGTATTGTACCGTCTAATCAAAGAAACGTTGGTAGGCAAGTTTACTCCAATGCCGAGTGTCAACTATGAAAGGTACATTTTCAACTAGGCAAGACAGCAAGCTGGTGAAATGATGGATGAGTTTGTTGGAAGTCTTGAAAACCTTATCAAGCATGCGATGGTGCCCTCTACGCCGGCACCACCGCCAAGCTCCAGAAGAGACTCCAGCGGATCCAGAACGCCTCAGCCAGACTCATCCTCGACATCCCACGAACCAGCCACATCTCCGGACATCCGAGAGACCTTCACTGGCTCCCCGTCAACAAAAGAATCACCTTCCGCCTCCTCACCCACGCACACAAAGCCCTACACGACCAAGGCCCGAGCTACCTCAACAGCCGAGTCAACTTCTACGCTCCCAAACGCCACCTCCGATCAGCCAACCACGCCCTCGCCGCCGTCCCCCGCATCCGAAGAGCGACAACAGGAGGAAGGTCCTTCTCCTACCTGGCCGCCAAGACCTGGAACTCCCTCCCTCCCGACCTGCGCCTGACCCAAGACCACCTCTCCTTCAGGAAGAAGCTGAAGACCTGGCTGTTCGAGCAGTAGCGGCACCCCCCCCCCCCCCAGCGCCTTGAGACCCTACGGGTATGTAGCGCGCTTTATAAGTGTCACTGATTGATTGATTTAAATGATAAAGAAGCCAGGCATTTCAGTCATCAATGGCTGCCTCTCCAATTTGTTCAGACAACACATGCTCAGAGAGACACTCAGTCAACAGAAGGTACTTATGTCTGCAAGTACTGAAGAATATACAGCTAGACAGGCAGCTATGGAAGCTGGAATGCCCCCAAATAAATCTATTTGATCATGAAAAGTAAGCAGAAACCCAAAGTGGAGGCCAAGAAGACTGTCTCAGAAAAAAAGAAATTGTGCTTTCGATGTAGATTCTCATTTACACACGAAGGTAAATATCCTGCTATTAGAATTGCAAAGGTTGTGTGAGAGAAAAACCTTTCACAAAGGTCTGGAAAGCAAAAGAGAAAAGAGAGACAAAATGTGTCACGGCGAGAAGAGAAAATGGGTACCAGAAAGTTCCAGGTAGGTCCACAATTGAGGCAAGTAGAGGCTAAACAAAGTAGATCATTATCAATGTAATCTTCCAAAGGCTTGTCAGCATCATCATCGAGCAACAGTGAAGAAGATGGATGTGCAATGGTGATGTTGACTCCAAAACAAAATGCATATATTGGATTGGCTGCTTGCAAAGAAGAACAGAAGTCACAGAGAGATCGCCACATGAAGCAACCAAACTCATTTGGCCAATGCCCCAAGATCATGCTAAAGTTGAATGACTGCCCTACAACTTTCATTATAGACAGTGGGCATCGATTAATGTCATGCTGTCAGAAAAATAAAACGTCCAATGCCATCAAAAACATAGGTGTCCACATGGGCTGCTTCAAAGCCATTGCATAGTCAAGGATCATTTCTAGCGACCATAAGGCATAAGAAAACAACAGTACAAGCACCAATTCATGTTCTCCAAGGTAGGTCATTAAGTGCATGTCTACTCAGTTTCGGCATTGCTGCTGACATGGGACTGATATCCATCAACTACAATCACAATGCACCTTCTGAAATAGTGAGTCACTTCCCATGGTTATTTCATGGACTAGGGAAACTCAAGACAATGAAGGTGCCACTTCACATTAATAAGGACATTCATCCTGTTGCTCAGCGACACAGCTGGATTGCTGTTCATTTACAGGAGTCCATTGAGAAAGAAATAGAAACATTATTAAAGTAAGACATCATCAAGCACGCTACAGGTTCAGCACCCGGGGTTTTTCCCATGGTGGTAGTACCAAAAAAGAACAGTGGATGTTCATTTGTGTTGATTTATGCCAGAACAACAAAGGAATTGAGGGAGAAAGACATCAAGGTCCACACATAGCAGACATGATTACACAGCTGAATGACGTCAAAGTCTTCTCCTGTCTTGATCTGAACAAAGGATACTATCAACTCAAGCCGGAAGAGAACTGTAGGTACATTACTAATTTTCAACTCATGTTGGTTTGTTCAGATATAAAAGAATCCATGTTGGCGTGTCTTCAGCTGCATAAATCTTTCAGGATATCTAATGCTGAGTAATTCAATCTCTCACACATGCTTTTAACTGCAGTAATGATATATTAGTGTCTGGGAACACACAAAAGGAACATGACAAAGCTCTTATATAAGTATACCAGTTGCTTGCTGATGCAGGTTTCACGTTAAATGCAGAAAAGTGTGAGTTTCACAAAAACAAACGAAAATTCTTTGGGCATATTTTCTCTGAAGGGAGAGGGACTCCTGACCCCGAAAAAGTTCAAGCATTGTCGTCCACCTGTCTCCAGCAACATGTCACCATGCTGCGATCCTTCTTAGACATGGCAAGCTATTGCTCCAGATACAGTCATGATTTTGCCACGGTGAGCGCCCCATTAAAAGAGTTGGCCTAGACAAATGTTCCCTTCCAATTGTCCTCGTTTGATCCAAAGTTATATAGTGAGATTGTTGTAGGCGCAAGCCCAGTGGGATTAGGTACGATCCTTGCTGTATACAATGGACATACAAATGCTCAGAGATACTAAGTGCACTATGTTAGCATAAATCTATCTTAGACTGAACATGCCTATTCTCAGCCAGAAAAAGAGAGCCTGGCTGTAGTGTGGTTTTGTGAACATTGTCATGTTTTTCTGTACAGAAAGAATTTCAACCTTGTCACTGACCACTATGCTTTGCTCACCATTTTTGGAAATCCAGAAGCCAAAATGCCCCCTTTCATCGAGGGGTGTGGGTTGAGATTGCAAGAGTATGATTAAGATATTGTGCATAAGCAGGGGATGGATCAAAACCCCGCAGGTTCCTTCTCACAAATGCTGCTACAGCATCACAGTGCAATGTCTAAAGTGCCTGAAGCATACATAAATTTCATAGTAAAGTCCAGCTTCCCTGTAGCTCTATCCATTGAGCAGATCATTGCTTATTCCAACACAGACAGAGAAATGCTCACACTCCAGGATAACATTACAACGTCGTCATGTAGAAAGCATACTCAACATCTCACAGATGATGTTGAATATCAAAATTCTAAAAGAGGTTCAAGGATTGTCATACCCGAGAGATTGGGACAACAAGTCATTGAACTGGCACACGAAGGACATAGTAGCATTATAGCCACCAATAGAGCTCTCAGAGACAGAGTGTGGTTTCTTCGCTTTCAAGAATGAGTCAAGAAGGAATTGAAAGCATGATACCTGTGAAACTGCTTGTCTCCAAAGACAACAAAGCATCCGCTAAATTTGTTTGACCTTCGTAGACAAGCATAGGAGAAAATAGCAGTTGATTTCTTTGGACCCTTAAATAATGTCGATCATCTTATGGTAGTATTCCCGTTTTCACTTAGTAGAAGATCTATCATCGACCACTCATGACAAAGTCACTGAGAGGCTGGATGATATTTTTGCAGCATGGGGTGTTCTCTCCAGCTTCAAATCTCACTGTGGTTTGCCCTTCAATAGCAAACTTCCCCTCTCTGTCCACAGGCAGATGGCACTGTTGAATGATTTATTGACACCCTGAAGAAAGTGGTTCAGCAAGCTGCACAAGAAGGAATCAATCTCAAGTCATCCTTGTGTCCAGATCTTTGTGCCTATCAGTCAACTCCCCATTTTACAACAAGTGAAAACCCGGCCACCTTGCTGTTCGGAAGAGCCATTGGGACAAAGCTACCACAATAAACCAAAAGCTGAATAATAGACACTGATGAGATTTGCGTCACAGACACTTCTTGCAAATGTAGAATGAAGGTTTATGCAGATAATCAGCAATGCTCTCAGGACACAGTTTTTGAAGAGAGAGACTCAATGGCGTAGCTAGACCTACTGCCACGTGGGGCAACCCCTACGTTTACCACCCAGTGCAGGTAAAAGTAAAGGGTGGTGGGTAACGGAGCGCTTGTTCGGGGGGGGGGGGGGTTAGTGGTAGTCGACAGACACAAACTGCTAACCTCCCTGGCTCCCAAAAAGAGTGCCACCTGGGGCGGACCACCCCCCGCTTCCTCTCCTAGCTACATCACTGCAGAGACTGGGTCCTAGTCAAACAAAAACAGAAAACGCAAGACTGATGCTCCTTTTGATTCTGACCTATTGAGAGTTGTGACAACTAATGGACATATGGTGACGGCTCAAGTTCCTGGAAATTCCATTACGAGAGACTCATCACATTTCAGGCAACTGCCTCAATGTGAGTCCGCTTCAGACTATACAAGTGAGACAACTCCACCTGAGTGCCCAAGTCAACCATCTAAGTCTACATCTATGATGCCAGATGACAATGCTACTCCTTCACCTACTACGACTCGATCTGGAAGATTGGTACGGGAATCTCGACGACTCATTGAGGAACTCTAATTTATATATGTTGTCCATATTTATTATTTAACAAAGGGTAGATGTAGAGTCATGTGATCATGTGCAATAGGTGGATTCCTTATAAAGTTAGGTAATCAGTTGAGATGCATTTTGGTGTGTCTGGATGTCGATAATAAAGTCTGTGATGAAGTGCGTTCAGTTAACTGTTGCATGCCAAAGAATAAAGACATGTATTACAGAGCTTCATGTGTGGCGTAGTCATTAGAGTATTCCAGAGTTGGAGTGGCTATTACACTTACCATAGATTTACAAAAAAGAGATTTGCCCACCCCTAGCTGAAGGCACTGGTGGCATAGCTCATAAGTACTGATTATGTCAGAAATGTAATGTTCCTATGGGTTGAACAATACAATACTTCTGTATAATGGCTGTACTGGTGGACATAGATTATCATTACTGAAAGTGGTTTTGAGCACAGTGGGGGAGGCTAATTCCTTTTTAGGCGGCTAATCATCCTTTGTACTGCATGATGCTCCCTGGGGTGGACAAAACTATAGTATTCCTCCCAGTGTAAAAAAGCAAAGCTTCGAAAAAGGTACTACAACTAAGAATAGTTCATATTAAATGGCAAAGCACCCTTGGTGGGAAACCGTTCCTGGATGGAGACACAGCAAGGCAGGAAGTTAAAAGTATATAGAAATAAATTGCAAAGTCAGTGAAAGAATATATTACCTAAGTCAACCCCTTATTCCTCCTGAAGAATTAAGCTCAGCTAGGGTTGCTTCCTCCCCGTTCTAAAATAAAGCAAAAAACTAGAAGCAGGAAACAATGCAGGAAAATTAGGATGGCTGGTTCCTAAATAAATACGTATGCAAGTAACAAAGTCGGTACTTATCAAAGTTGTAAAAACAGCAATACAAGTCTTGGTCATGGAGTGGTGAACCATCAGATTGCAAATACAGTGGGCTTGTGATCTGGCAGTCTTGTAATCAGCTCTTAGAAATTACAGCTGCTACTGCAAGAGGATGCAGCTGGAGGAGCAGGCCATCTTGTGTTAGGAGTGAGTAACTGAACTAACCAGCCTCCTTGAATTAAGGCTGTGTTGCTGGAAAACCGTGTCATCTTCAACTAGGATTTCACTCTCCTTCCAATCCTGGACATAGAAACAATTACTCAGTTTCTGTTACCGAACTGAGGCTTCGTATTTCAGGGCCTACCTAAACTTTTCCTCTATGCCACGAAAGCTGGTACCTCGCCTCCCTCTTTGACATATATCACATTGGTCACATCTGTGAGGTATTGAGCACTGGCAAGTCTCTTCCTGGTGTAATGAGGGCACAGAGAAGTGACAGGATGAAACATTAACAATTTAGCCACTGACAGTGAGGTGAGAAGTGAAAAAAATTGAATTTATTTTTATTCTTGGTAAATTTTGGAATGTGAACAGTAATCTTTTCCACTGTTAAGTGTTTTTATCTTTCTCATTTGTAAGCACGAGTTTAGTATGACTGCTAAAAGACATGGAACATTAAACCCCAGCTTTCTCAGCACAGCATTTCATCACCACATGGTTCATGCATTCGTTGCTTTTATACACTTCCAGGCAGCCGAGATGCAGGAATGATAGAGGCTCGTCTTTGTGCCGTGACTAGGAGAAAGCGATACCAAAGGGGATGATGGACGGAGCGTTTAAGCAAATTAAACACTCGCCCCCAGTCAACTGATCTGGGTTTAATCTATCATCACTCTTTAGCTCACTCCACCACCCCAGTTCAGACAAGGCCATATGCAAATCAGCCTGACCGTGTGCCTCATGGGAACAGTCCAGCCTGAACTGCCAAGCCATGTCTTCCCTGGACCGAAAACAAGCATCCTGGGACCGGTTTCAGGTTCATAACCCTCATCAGCCTTGCTATCTTGAATACAGTGGCAAAGTGAGCAAGGGACCCACATCTGGGCAGACCCTGCCAATTTAGGGTGAACAAAGCGATACCAAAGGGGATGATGGACGGAGAGTTTGAGCAAATCAAACACTCGCCCCCAGTCAACTGATCTGGGTTTAAAGCATCATCATTGTTTGCTCACTCCACCACCCTAGTCCAGACATGGCCTTATGCAAATCAGTCTGACTCTGTGCCTCATGGGAACAGTCCAGCCCAAACTGCCAAGCCATGTCTTCCCTGGACCGGAATAAAGCATCCTGGGACCGGTTTCGGGTTCATAACCGTCATCAGCCAGGCTATCTTGAATCCAGTGGCAAAGGGAGCAAGGGACCCACGCCTGGGCATACCCTGCCAACATAGGGTGAACAAAGCGATACCAAAGGGGATGACATGGCCTGGCAGTTTGGGCTGGACTGTTCCCATGAGGCACAGGGTCAGAGTAACATACACTGCAAACCTGTTCCAAAGAGGCTATGTGAGTGCACATGACACCTGAATTCAAACAACACCCTAACTATGTGCTGTATTGGGTCTGGATGCCGTGGTGAGCGGCGCTGACGAAGAGACAAGGCACATCCATGCACAGGGATTCCAGAGGAAGGGAGCGGTATGGTCCACGCTCTGGGGATGGACAGCCATAACAATTTCCTGATTAAGTGAACAATGAGAAGACCCAGGGCCAAGTAACCGGACCCCTCCCCCCACCATTGACAATGTTACGCAAAACACTACGACTCAAATCTCTGACCTTGAAGAGATACCACCCACGGAACCTGAAGGTCAGATGGACAAACTAGATTTAATTCTGAGAGAAATACAGGACTTACATAGGGCCATAGAAGCACAAATGGGTACACTGACCACCAGCTTCACCCTCTTGAAGGCAGACCAGGCTAAACTAGCAGATAAGGTGAAATCCCACAAAATAATATTAGATGACCTAGTACCACAACAAACTGCCACCACCTCCAAATTAAAGCAACTACAAAGTCAATTGAAAGGACTGCAAGAAAGGGTGGAAGGAAGGTCCCGACGCAATAATGTACGAATTTTGGGCATTTCGGAAAGGAGTGAGGCATCCAACCCCACCGAATTTGTAGAAAAATGGCTCTAGGACCATGTTGCATCAGTGGGTTTGACTGAACAATATAGTGTGGAACAAGCACATAGAATCCCACCCAGACCTCCACCCCCTGGTGCACCTCCCAGGCCGCTTATAGCGCGCATCTTGAATTATAAAGACCGGGACATGATACTGCCCGCTGCCAGAGAAAATGCTCCAATCCACTTTGAGAACAACGTATTTTCATATATCCAGACTGCACTCTGGTGGTCCAAAGAGTGAGAAATACCTTCAGAGATGTGAAAAAGACGCTCCAAACCCATAATTTGAAATATGTCATGCTCTTCCCAACCAGATTGAAGGTCGGTCATTTATGGACAGAAGTCTTTATTTTTTGATAGCCCAGATGAAGCAACAAAGTGGGCAAAAATTGCATTAACGCCAAACTCGTCACAAACTCTATCACAAGAAAGCCGACAGCAGCAGTCTTACATGCATAAAACTGGTAAGACTAAAACGGATCGTAACCAGAAAACTAGACCTGGCCTTGGGCCAAATCCATCATTGGAACAGATCTCAGGAAATCAGAGAGATGCCTTACTTGCTGCTGCAGCACTGATCGACCAGGTCACGTCCTCTGTCGCCGAAACTGTGGACTCCTGTGAGGAAACAGATGCCAACTCACACTCTGAAAACAGCATGGCACTGTTCCCTTTGATCATCCCACAAACTGTGAATGACTACTAAGGTTGAATAATGTGGACACTTCATATGGGTCTTAGATGTAACAGATGAGTATGGTTTGGTATACGTTGTGCTGTTGAATACTTAGGATGTCCCTTGTACTTGCATTAAGATAGTGCCGCAGTCGGAGCTTTTTGACTGTATTTGCTGTGCGACGGGTAATGCCCAGCAAGAGTATGGAGGTTACCACTGTGCTGTAGATTTCATAGAGTTTCTGTTGATCTTTTTTTCATTGTTTGGTCCTCTATGGTTTCATGGGGAAACCTTGTTTTGGGAGTTATGTTAAAATACAAACAATGTGGACCCAGTTGCAGGAATCTTTTTAATCTGTCCACAAAAAAGGGTGCAGACCCATATCTCAGTGCATACCACACGGATGCATGGCACAATCTAGGAAATATACCTGCACGTTCTGGAACGTGAGGGGTGATAGAGCACCATGTTATTCTGAAAATTGTTGGGGTGCATTATAATCACCCGTAGTTAGCACCCGCATATCTAGAGGACTGTATTAACGTGTGATTCTTAGAAATGTAGTACTAATCTAGTGTATTGGAAAAAGGAGAAGTGTGCTCATATCATTTGAAGACAAATGTAGTGCTTTAATCGAGAATATGCCTTAAGTAACTTATAAACTATTGCTTCATGGGTGAAATGTTGTATTAGGTTTGAACGTGCCATATTAAACTGCACGTGTAGGTTGCTATTAAAGTGAAAATGGTGTTCTAATATGAGAAGGGATAATGTTTTAGAAATGCAATGAAATAACGCTTTTAGAATGGGTTTAAATGTAATGCTTATGTTGTCGTATTAAAAATGCATTTCAAAGTGTAAAGGCCTGAGACATGAAAATGCCAGCAGAGGCCTTAGCTAACATGTAGTCTTGAAATGTGTAATTTTTCCTTGGGAAAAGGCTCCTTTTCGCAGTTGAATTCGAATTGTAACTTAGAGAGTGTGCAAGGTTGTTTCTCATGCGTTTCTGCTGCAGGTGCAAGGACACGAAGCTTGTTAGGTAGAATAATCCATTGTTTAGGAGTTAGGTTGGTAGGAGTGAGAACTAAGGAAGTGGATCGGAATGCAGAGATGCAACATTTGGCGGAGAAGGTGCCTGGGACCCGAGGACACAACAACGGTTTTTGGACAAGGATGGAGTCTTGGTGGAAAACTCCAGAAGCAGGCACCTGCCCAGAGGGGGTGTGACTAAGGTGTGTCTACAGTTTGGGGGATTTTGTATTAGGGACAGTGCCCGTGGGTGAAAGTTAGTTCTTAGTTAGCTTGGGAGCTAGGCAGGAGAAAGGAAGGAGCATCTTAGAACGGACTCGGTAGCTTAGGCTACTTATGTGGGAAAAGTGAATGTGCTTCTTACGGAGCCTTCACAGCTGACACCTTCTTCTCTTGCCTGGGAGGTATGTTATGTAGGGATGTCACTTCAGAGTTAGTATAGGGACAGACTAATCTTTTTCTTCCCTTTGGAGCAGATGCAGTCAAGACTTCAAGTGGGAACAATTATCGTTTGCCTGATGCTTCTTGAGCTTATTTTGATTTTTATATTGAGCCATATGAGACTCTTGCGTAGGATTATGTTTGTATTAGTGCCAATCTATTTCTTGAACCTCTTGCTGAGGTGCTTGTATGTTCAGTTATTTTTGGCTTTGTAATACATTTTTCAATTTTACTTCGTAGTCAGTGGTCCTTTGAATTGGTATGTATTTGGTCATTGAAAAATTGCCATAAGTATGAAATTAAAGATCTTTCCTTTACACTTTTTAGCAGACAAAAAGGTTCAGTCAACCAGGGATTCATAAGGTAAAAATCTATATGAGAATCCCAGCTTTAACAGGGGCTTAGTCCCAATGCACAAACGCCACAGAATTCTCACACAGCTTAACCGTAGGAAAGTATGTATTGCTTATCTGCAAGAATCCCTCCTCACACATGCAGAGGCCATAAAATTACAAAAGAAAGGCGAGGACAATTATTTTTCATATCATATTCTGCGTTTGCTAGGGGAGCAGCGATATGGATAGGAAATGGTACCCTTTTCCCAGGCCATAAACCATCCTTCTCTTTTTCCTAGTCTCTGCATCAACTTTCATCTTTCTTTAAGCGCTGGGATGCTTCCGAGTAGCCATGCGCTATATAAGAACCTTCCAATTCCAATTCCAATTCCAATTTTCGCGCTCCTGGAGCAAAGAATAGATCTACATGGAAGGTATGTGCTACTACATGGTACATTAGACAGGAGACACATAGTGTTGGGAGTGTACATGCTCCAAATTCGGAGCAAGACAAGTTTCTGAACATACTCTCAATGGCACTGACGGGCTGGGATGCCTACCCTTGGGTCACAAGGGGTGACTTTAACGCAGTACTTGATATAGCGCTGGACAGGTCACACCCTCCTTTATAGGGTACTGGTTGTAGAAAAGAGGCTGATGATCTCAGGGACTGGGCGGAGGGCTGGCGATTTGGAGATGCATGAAACACCCTACTAGCAAAGAATACTCCTTCTTCACACTACCACATTGGTTGCATACTCGCATTGATAGGATCTTTTGCTCTCTGCACCTAATCGCCAATGTGACGGACACCATATATGTAGGCAAGACCCTGTCGGATCATAATTCCCTTGAAATTATATTATTATGGGGGAAGATCCCCACACCAATTCCGGCCTGGAAGACTTAGTATATCACAACAACCTTTTGACCGCGATTGTTAATTATTTTGCAGAAAATGCAGGCACTGCTAGCACGCGTCAAGTGGAGTGGGTCGCTTTTAAACTGTAATAAGAGGAGTAGCGATTAGCACGCCCACAGGGGTTCGCTCTGCTTTAGTTGAAAAGCTAAATGACAATGAGAGCAAGCTGGGTGCACTAGAAAGGGAGGCAACGACAAGTAGTGCAAGTAAAGACGCACTACAGGAAGCCCACATAAGACACGCAGAACTGCTGGAAGAACTGCGTGTAATAGACTACCGCCTATACACACATAAGCAACATGGAGAGGCGGACAGAGCAGGCCCACTCCTTGCTAGCCTTATCAATGATACACCTGTGATGTCTCCCATCCGCGAAATTAACACCCCAGAAGGCACTACTGTCAATACCAAATTAGAGATCAATACAGCTTTCAAAACTTATTATGAGGCGTTATATGCAGCTCCAATAGAACCCTGTGAAACTGAATTTTAGCCTTTCTTTGAGGGACTGCAGTTCCCACAGTTGTTAGATGGCCAAAAAAAAGAGCTAGAGAAACCGATAACGGAAGCGGAAACAAAAACAGCAATTAAGGCCCTACCCTGAAATAAAACTCCAGGACTAGACAGACTCCCGGTAGAATTGTACACAGCATATTCGATATTACTAGTACCCCATCTATGGAGGCTGTATCAGGCCTCCTTGGAGTCTGGTTCTCTCCCTCCTACTACGCTGCAAGCACTAGTAGTCTTGCTATTAAAACAGGGCAGGGATAGTACAGAAATGTCAGGATATCGACCCCTTTCATCACTAAACACAGATTATAAAATTCTGAGTAAAGTATTAGCAAATAGAATTCAACAATTCATACCACACATCATACACAGGGATCAGTGTGGGTTTGTACCAGGAAGGAACACAGCTCTTAATAAAAAATATTAGAAGGTTAAATCAAATACAATCAAATTCTAATTCCAACACACAGAGATGTATATCACTGGACTAGCATTTGATTCACTGGATTCGAACTATGTGCTTCGTACTCTCCCGAAATTTGGGATCCCCGATAAGAATTTTCAGTGGCTACCCTCCTGTACACACACCCTACGGCACGTGCACATACAGGGACTTATATCTCCGGACAATATGCAGTAGCACAGGGTACGAGGCAAGGCTGCCCGCTCGCCCCTTTAATATTCATCCTTGCTCTAGATTCTCCTCAACATCCGTACATTGGCAGAACACCAGGGTATACGACTGGGTCAAGACATGCATATTGTTTAGGCCTACGCGGATTACTAAATATTGTGTTTTCACAACCTTAGAAGTGACTATGCACTAATCCCTATAATATTTAACTATTTCCAATCACTGTCAAGGCTTTCTATAAACGACACCACATCCTATGCATGCTTCTTCCCTTATATAACGCAATCTGACCCGCTACGGTTCGGCCAATGGACATTTCAAACAGCGGCCACTTTTAAATATCTTAGAATCTACATATACGGAGAGTTGGCCGACTTAGAGCGCAGATAACGTTCTGGGCATCTCTGCCACTGTTTGCAACAGTTTAAGGAAAAATGGTGGACCCAATATACCCTTGTAGGCTTGGGCAATAAAATCAATCAAAGTAAGAATGTCTACAAGGGATTTCACTTGTTTTCAAAGTAATGTAAGTTGAGAATTATTTGTGAATCTGTTTAATAAAATCAGACTCCTAGGTGTCCCATCAAGACAACCAAGTTAAATATGATTAACAAAGCACAAAAGAAAAGCAAGGCACACGGAAGATCCTAGTTATAGAAAATGAAGTTTATCTGATTTTAGCATGTTTTAAAATTGAGAAGGGTACAGTTACACAGAGTAAATATCAGCAAAAAAGTTATGACAAAGATGCACAAATACATTTGGACACACAGTACATAACCTACGTCAGCTCCTTAAAATCACAAAGCAAATATTATCCAAAAATCAACAAATATTGCTTCAGAAAAACAATTTTTCTTGGAGTTGGCAGGAATGTCGACGTTTCGGTCTTTGTGGCTTCAGTCCACATGTCCCTTGTAGACATTCTTACTTTGACTGTTTGGAACAGGCAGGATAGCTGTCGCCAAAATGGGAATGCTCCCCAGACTACTTTATTATTTTACAAATTTACCACTCATGATCCCAACACATGTGTTTAAAACACTGGATACCTTACTGGTGGAATTGACAGGGGGGTCGGGATGCCGACGTATAGGATTGCTAAAACTTCAGCGAGACACTAAAAGTGGGGGGTTGGGAGTCCAGGACTTCAGAGCATACTGCTACGCAAGTCAGTTGCAATGGCTGGTGAATTGGATTGCAGGGCATAATCTAGAGGAGATAAACATGACTCGGTGTGAATGGGAACAGGGGATGCTCCACACACTTTTGTTGCCAAACAGCAAGCTCCCTCTGACTGTAGCCCCTTTGTTAAAGGTGGCATTGCTATACTGGAAGAAGGCGAGGTAGATCCTGTTTGCCCCCGATATTCCGCTACTGGGACTCCCTCATCCGGCGGGATTAGTAAGGCTCTGACATATTTCAGTTTGGGCAAAAGCAGGCGTAGATATGGCAGGAATGCTATTTACAGATGGCACATTAATGAATCATGACACATTTGTGAGGGAGCAGGGTGTACCGAATACATTATTCCTCCTTCATGCACATATAACAAAATATGTCAGAACTGCATGGGCGGAACCCCCATTGATGGGCAATGGCAGTCACTTAACAAGGTGGTTATATCGTGGGATCAGAACACATGCTGCAATATCGTTACAGACTCTGCGTGACAAATGTAATGTTGACATAGGCCGTGAGCTAACAGACAAAGAATGGGGTAATATATTAGAATAGACAAAGAAGATATTGCGCAATCCAAAGTTTAAATTCATTCAGCTTATGATTGTACATCGTGCTTACCTGACCCCTCACAGGCTGAATATGATGTTCCCGAACGCAGCAGATGTATGCCCCAGATGTCAAGACTCTAATGCCAATTTAATGCATATGCTGTGGGCTTGCCCACGACTGACACATTACTTGAAAAAAGTGCACAAAATGCTAACTGAGATTGCAACAGGGGGTAGGGGAAGAGCCATTTGAGTACTGTATACTGGGACTGAACGCCAGAGCCCAGACAGGGAGTCCCAAATATAGATTTGCTAACTTGGCACTGATCTTAGCTAAAGGAACATTAACCATGCGATGGAAAGGAACCACGGTGCCATCAGTAATGAACTGGTATAATGAGGTAATTAAATGGGGTAAAGCTGAAAGTGCTGAGTTACAGAGAGAGGAACGCAGGAGATAGAGAAAGAAACCTATATCGATGGAATGGAATGGAATGCTGGAAGAATTTATAGCGGCAGAGGTGCAGACAATATAGACAGGGCGAGGATAAACTAGTACTGTTACCAAACACAAACCATAGTCTCAAATGGTGTAAACAGGATGATGCAAGGACACATCAAGATCTCGGTACTACTTGCTGGAAATGTGCCAATAAATACCACTGACATTTATCGTAATGCTGACTGAAACATGTATATACAAATGCACTGATGGGTCCACGGGGGAGGGAGAGAGGGATAGGGAATAGTTAGATTAGATCATGTTGTACAGGCAAGATATCTCTCAATATTCGATACCTGTTTGTGAATACCCCTTGCCCTATTGTCATGGATAAATATAATCAGGTGATGGCCTTTTTGAAGACTTAGGTTCTGCTGAAAGATATTGATTGGTTGAAAATATCAAGAACTATCCAAGAATCTAAAGAGTTTGTGCATGTTTATTACAAATGGTTAATACAGGGTTTTTTTTGCCAGCATAAGGGTATCAACAACCTGGAAGAAGACATCTCAGTAATGTTGTGTCTTAGTTAATTTTTGGTTTGCACCAGGAAAACAACTCACTTATTCAGCAGACTGTGATTTGTTGGTAGTCAGAGTCTCTGGATTAAATCCTATGATATGCAAAGTATTGCAATGATGATTTGAAAGCATGACAGAAGAGGATCAAGATGCAATTCATGTTGGCTCAAACAAACTTAGCACAGAAGGGATTTCAAAATTGTCAGTATGTGGCAAACAGGTTATAGTCCCACTGATGGTGCTGGAATGCAGAAAGTTGGCTATCACAGCAGGGGTACAATGATGCAGAGTGGGAACAGTGTCCCACAGGGTAGAGGATGAGGAATGCCAGTTGACCTGCATTCAGGGATGAACATAGCCACGTTGAATAAAACTATGGGTAAATATTTTAATAAGGTGAGACACTGGAAATGGGAATGTAGGTGGAATCCAAGTCAAATGCAAATTGAGTGTCACTTTTTCCAACATGAATGCAGTGCCTAAGCAAAATATGCAAATGTGAAGACCCCAAAACTCTAACATGCCTCAAGTCACATTGATGCTGCAAAACACAAATGGCACGAAGTTTAATGCAAATCCAAATCCTATATTTTAACAATACACTTTACCACAACTCAATAGTTCCCAGTTTTACAGTTTAGATGATCCTTGTTCTGCTCAATTTCAATGACGGTGTCTGAGAGAAGAGTCAGGATGCATGCTTGTTGCAGTATATCAGCTAGCCAGAGAGGCCCATATGTGGATGGCCCCCGTAGTGTTTCCTATCGATACTGGTTCTACCCTCTATACTGTAAGACCTATAGAGGTCTCTAACCTGCCCCTCTTGAATAAACAAGTCCAAGTTGTAGATATCTCAAATAAGCAGACCATGAATCCTGTTTCATCAAGGGTCCCTGTGAAGATTAATGTCCTTGAAGAGGACCATTAGTTTGTGATATGTCAAGGATCAAATCTGCAAGTACATTGAATGGTGCCAAGCTTCGGACACAAGATGAGGATACAGACTTTAAATGGAGCAACCAGCAGCCAATCGTGGGGTAATTCCCGAGGTTGACAAAGGGAGGGTCAGTCTGTGACTTAAAGGACTCTGTGGAGGAGGAAATCTGAGAATTTACTGGCAAAGATATTGGCCTGAACAAATATGTCAATACTGTCAGAATAACAATCAAACAGAATACAGAGTAACCCTGAACACCCCAGTACATCTTCTGGCCAGATGATGTGGCTGAAATTACGCCTTTGATTGAATCTATGATAGAGGTATCTTAAATGCAATATCAGCGACTCCCTGCAATTCACCTATAATGGGTTGCTGAAGCCAAATAAAAAGTGGAGAATCATGCAAGACCTGCCAAAGGTCAATGATATTATTGTCCCATGGTACCGAATTCTGCTTTGAAACTCTTCCAAAGTGTGGTTAAAGTCATTAATCTGCATCGAGAATTCTTTTCCATTCCTTTGCATAAGGACAGTCAGTCTTCTAATTTGCAATCCGATTCCAAAATAAAGTTCCAGCATAGTGCAGAGCCCCACAGGTACTGAAAAATAATCTGGATACCCTGCAGTTGCCATGCAATTCAGTCCTAGTTCAATATATTGACAACTTACTGGTGACAGTGTCATTACAAGATGCATGCTGACAAAACTCCATTACCTTGTTAAACCATCTGGCTGAGAATGGACATAAAGTGCCGCCCACAATATTACAATACTGCCAGAAGGAAGTCTTGTATTTGGGATATCATATTGAGAAAGGGGCAAGGAAGATGTTTCAAGGGAGAATCTCTACCATACTGAAAAAGTAACCCTCCCACAGTGCAAAGAGAAAACAGGATGTTTCTGGGAGTGATGGGCTACTGTCATCAGTGGATTCCCAACTTTTGCTGAGTGGCACAGCATCTACAGAGATTTACTCATAAAGATGAATCGGATGTACGTTGTTACAATGCATGCTTTTAGCACGCATGCTGTAACAACGCGGTTTTTATAACGCATTCTTTTACAACGCATAACAGAAAGGGGTATTGGATAGTGAATATTTTAATTTACTATTCCAACACCAGTCCCCGTTGACACTAGGGAAGGTGTTGGATAGTAAATTAAAAGTATTCCCAATCCTTGAGCGCCCACCAGAGTCATGCGTTGTAATAGAATGCAATTTAAAAAACGCGTTGTAATAGCACTGCGTGCTAAAAGTTGCGTCGTAAACGACGTTCCCCAGATGAATCTGATGTGTTACCCTGCGACAACAAATGCATTAGTGCCGTCCTCGAACTGAGAGAAAGTCTCTGTCATGCCTCAGCTGTAAGAATGCCGGATTATGACATAGATGTTAAATTGTACTGCTGTAAATACAATGGGTGCTTGCCATCTGTACTTCCACAGACCCATCGAAATTCTAAATGTCCTCTTGCATACTTCTCTACCACTCTTGATTTGGTAGCCGCAGCGTTGCTGGGTTGCCTAAAGGGTGTGGCCACAGTTGGTGTCAGCATTCAGCAATGTGAGGGAATACTTCTAGGCTAACCCCTTAAAGTTATGATTCCCTATTCCGTAGACATCTTGCTCTCCGCACTCGAACACAACACATGACCACAGTAGACTAACCCGTTATGAGCAGGTTGTTCTTGTGGCAGAAAACATTACTCTGCAGAAGTGCTCCTGCCTCAACCCTGTCATACTGTTGTCTTTGCATATGACTGATGAAAATTAGGATGGGGATGAACATGCATGTCTAGATGTTACTGAATTGTGCGCCAAGTCAAGACAAGGCATTCTAGACATCCCTCTGGGAGAATCTGATTGTATATTGTCTGTGGATGGCTCTTTTTAAAGAAATGGATGAGGAGTTCTACAAACACCCTATGCTATCTGCACCTTAGAAGGTGTAGTGAAGCTTCCTAGTGTGAAATTAAACTTCTACACAGGTAGCTGAACTAACTGCTCTTACTAAAGCCTGTTGAGTGTCTAATAAATTGTAAGCTACAATGTACACCAACAGTCAGTACAGGTTTGGCGTGGTCCATGATTTTGAACAGTTGTGGTCCCAGAGGGTTTCATGACCTCTTCTGGCCCTCCTTTCCGCAATGGGAATTATGTTGTGAACCTGCTTGATTCTCTACAGTTGCTCACTGAAATAGCAGTTGTGAAGTGTGCTGCACAGTTGTGTAGAATCATGATGAGATCTGAGTTTCAACAACTAGGAGGCCAGTCTTGCAAGATTCTATATTATCTGCTAGAGCTAGGCATTTTCATGGCCCAACCCATGTAGGGAGAGATACGACGGTGCACCTGTTTAAGGAACGCTGGTTCATTCACTGTTTCCATGTTATTGCTGAGAATCTGTGTCATCGATGTGTTACCTGCCAGTAGTTAAATGTGTGTAGAGGAACAGTGGTGACCATGAGGCATAAAGGGAGAACATGTGGTTATTTTGATTACATATTAGTGGTGTTGTGCATTTCTTCCCTTTCGGTGGAAGCATACAAAGCTAGGAGGAGTGACAGACTCACTGTGGCCAAACTGATATTGAGGAAATTTGTTTCCAAGTCCAGCCTACTGGTGTCTCTGGAGTCAGATCATGGAACACACTTTAAAACTGAGGTGATGCCAATGCTGTTCGTGTTGGACTGTTCCCATGAGGCACAGGGTCAAGACTGATTTGCATATAGCAGTCTCTTAACTGGGGTGGCGAAGTGAGCTAAAGAACGATGATGGATTCAACCCAGATCTGTGGCTAGGGGTGACTGTCTGAAAAGTTTCAGTGCTCCATCCATCATCTCCTTGTGTTTGCTTTGTTCACCCTAATTTGGCAGGGTATGCCCAGACGTGGGTCCCTTGCTCACTTTGCAACGGGATTCAAGCTAACCTCGCTGATGAGGGCTGTTTACCCAAAACCGGTCCCAGGATGCTTGTTTCCGGTCCATGGAAAACATGGTTTGGCAGTTCAGGCTGGACTGTTCCCAAGAGGCATAGAGCCAAGACTGATTTGCATATAGCTGTGTCTAAACTGGGGTGGCGAAGTGAGCTAAAGAACGTTGATGGATTCAACCAAGATCTGTGATTGGGGGTGAGTGTCTAAAAGTTTCAGTGCTCCATCATCTCCTTGTGTTTGATACACCTGCAGTTCTACAAACAGCATTAGCAAAGGCACCATTGTAGTTACAGGCCTGAGGTGTCAAGTATTGTTGAACAGATCGATGGACAATAAAGTCTCAACCTGACAACGTGTGTATGTCCATGTCCCTCAAGGGACCTGATGCCCTTCCGTTGGTGACGATGAGTCCTTGAAGAACTCCTGATGGGAGAACACGACTTTCCCACCAGGAAATTCTCATGGGGAACCAGGAAACTTCCGGCCATGCCTACATCTGCACTTGTGAATATTACAGAGCATATGGTTCTCAACTACTACAAAGAATTGGCTGATGTGGTGTGCTCTGTCTCATTAGGTTGCAGCATAACTTCCCATCCAAGCAAAGAACAGTGCCATGCCCTTAGTCCAGGAGATTGGGTCATGGTGAGCAAACACATCAGGAAGAGCTGCCTGGAGCCCCACTGGTGTGGCCCCTTTCAAATTATCCACAGGACGAACAATGCTGTGAAGTGTAGTGGCCTTCAGAACTAGAGCCAAACTCCAGAGCACCCCAAATGACATGGGGGGGAGGAGGGCAGGGGGAGAAGAGTGCAAAAATCTGAGCTTGTGGTGAATAAGCATAGAGTAGCCACAGTCGACAAAGCTAAAGGAAGTGTGAAGCATAATTCTGAGTCTGAAGAAAGGCCAAACAGTGCAGCCGGGGGCTGAAAAGAGAAAGATGGCCATGGAAGGGTGAAAGGCTGAGAGCTGTTGCATCATAGGAACGCATACCAGAGACTGTGAATGAAGACACAGAGAGAAGTGAGCAAAATGACAGTGAGGAGAAATGGCCATTAATCAGGAGCTTAAAGAGAACACCGGTACCTAGTCAAAGGAACTCGGCTCCTGAATAGGCATACTTTGCTGAAAGAGAGCCGGACACAAGAACACGTAAAACTGAAATTCAACAGCAAGTACTTGAAAAGCCTCTGTGATTAAAGCTGCCACAGCAAAGATTGATTGACTTATGACTCATTGAAACTTTTCTGACTCTTATGAAACTTCTTAGGCTCCAGGCTCTAATAGAAGAGTAGGGTTGTCATTTTTAGAAAAAGATGATGTAGGGTTGGGGATACCTTCTGAAGATAATCAAACATATATACTCATCTCTGAACAAATCAATAATTAACGGTTTGCTGACTTGCACAACTTGCACAACTAGAAGACAACAAGTAAAATTTGCTTTGTTTTTTTGATTTTGTGTTCCTTGAAATCTGACTCTAAAGAAATCATGGTGTCTAACTCACCAAACAAATGTAGAGTGATTTTAACCATTATGGGTATTGTCTTAGTCATTTTTATGATAGGTATATTAGTCGCCTTAAACTCTCGTGTTGAACATGCTTCCACTTTAGCTAAGCCTAATTCAACTTACCTATATGAACAGCATACTTTAATATGAAGATTTTATATAAGGTCAGTTCAGAAGGGAATTTTTCCTGATCATGTTTACTTTAACCTGTTGTATGAATATTTTTGAGTTATGAATGTGCATCTTTGTTACATATGCATGTATTTACTTGCATCAAGTGGTGAGGGAGTGGCACATAGTCCCTTACTTCTCACTTATCCCTTGTCTTGTGGTGTGATTATTAGTCTTCGCTATCATCAGGGTTGTTCTGAGCATTATTTTTGAAATTTTAATTTAGTCTTTGAACTGGTGCCTCTGTACAAACATTTGTATCCCCATTATAATGCTAGATTTATGAATCCATTATAGCATTTCATTACGTTTTCAACATAGATTGATGTCTCATATTCTCTGAAAGAAAATATGACATGTAATATGACTATACCTGAGAAGGATTTTATTGTAGGATTGGAAGACAGATGGGAAGAAACAGGGTCAAAGGCAAAAAGAATGAGCGGAAAAGGGGAGGAAGAGAAACTACAGAATGCTGGGATACACCCAAAGGTGAGTTTAGATTGGCAACAGCTACTAAAGCTTTGTGTTATGAGGAGAAGGGGAAATTCTAGAAACCCGCAGATAAATGGCTAAAGTGTATGCCCTCATAGATTAGACGTTTTTGGAGATCAAGTGTTCGGTGGAGAGGATCCTGTTATCAGGGGAGTAGCATAGTCACTAACATTGGAGGGGTAGGAACTTCAGATTTTCCAAAATCACTCTGGAATGGAATGTAAAAGTACATTAAAGAAAAGCAGGGAGCATCCTATGGACTTTAGGGGCAATGGAAGAGGAGAAGAAAACTGATGGATGGGAGAAAACAATAAAACCAACACTTTTGAAGACTTTGAAAACCGAGAGAGGGAGAGAGTGTGTGTGCGCGTTTCTTTCTGTAGTTTAAAGGTCCTTGTGAAATCCAACAAACTCCTCACCATACCTGACTGAAAACACCTGCACCCAACTAATCACCAAAAAATACATGTGTTAGGTGGGTGCAACTCCTCTAAACTACCCCGCCCAAAGCTAGGCCCCTGCCTGTTATTCCTGGAGTTTATTATGTGCGTGGAAAGAACTTTTTTGAGCTTCCTGCTTAGCGCGATTATTTCTAAAAGTAGGTAATAGGAGATAGCGATGTTAGCGACTGTTTCCAGTCGCTAACATCTTGGCACGCCCACTTTGCATGTCATTAGCGATAAATATCGCTGACATGCAAAGTGGGCCCCAAGATGATCGCTATCTCCTACTAGCTGTCGCTAACTGGTGTTAGCGACTGCTAGGTAATAGGGCGATAAAATTATTGCCGCTTTAGCAGGAAAAATTCCCGCTAAAGCGGCGATATGGCCCTTGGTAATATGCCCCTATAAGTTTTAGTGGTGTTATAGTTAGCTGGACATTTTACTCATACAAAACCATTGAAATTGCTCCTATATAGTTCGTTGTACTAAGTGTATACCGCGCACCCACAATCCACTGCTGATGATGTCACATATTACATCATTCATGACATGGTCAGTGACATCACTGATGACATCTCAAATGACATCACTGATGACATCACTGATGACATCATCCAGTGAATGTGGTTTGCTTCGTTATTTAAATATGCATTATATATATAGCAATTTGCATTGAAGAATGAGTGAATATATAAATAAATATTTGGATGGAGGATTTAGTAGCAGTGTAATTGACTGTTTACTTGACCAATTTATAATGTCTCACTAAATATAGTGGATAGTGACTAAACTGTGTGAATATCTGTATCACTTTGTCAGTTGTTGTGTAAACTGATTCTACAGTTGGTTACTGGCTATGTGAAAGTCTATATTAGTTATTGATTAGTTAACTGAGTATTTGTATGGGAGTGTGAAAGTGTGTGTGGTTCGGTGGAGGGTGTGTGACTGTCCAAAGATGTGTGAATAGTTTGTTCAGTAGATATATGAAGTTAAAACTACATGTTCTAACAGTTTGGGTGAGGGAATCTCTTTATGGGTGTGGTGATGAGCAAATATATTTCTCAAAGGTACATGTCCAACAAACTAGAAAAATAAAAGGCAGTGTATGTGTCAGTTGTTGTATATAAATAAGTATACATAAGACACAATGATTGTGTGAGTGACTGTATGGATAACTGTATACTTGTAATAATGATTTTATAATTCACTAAGTATGACTTACTATCTAAATGAATAGAAGAAGTGGTGTTTATATAAGTATAAGTGTAAGTATGATCCATTGTTTGCATAAGTGAGTAGGATGACTTCATATGTGAATAGGATGTGTGCTGTTGTTTAATGTCGATATAGATGTATAAGTATTTTTGATAGTGTTCTATTGTTCATTGACAGCATGTATGAGTGAATCCATAGGTAAGGGATTAGATGTGTGTATACATGTATGAATCACTGAGTGGATTTTTAGATACTTGTATTGCTGTGACAATGGATTAAAATATGATACTCTGTATTTTACAAAGAGTGATGAAAAATTGTAATAGTGTATGAAAAGGTGTATGTGATTGTCACGTGGATGATGTCATCAGTGATGTCATCAGTGATGTCATTTGAGCTGTCATCAGTGATGTCACTGACCATGTCATGAATGATGTAATATGTGACATCATCAGCAGTGGATTGCGGGTGCGCGATATATACTTAGTACAACTAACTATATAGGAGCAATTTCAATGGTTTTGTATGAGTAAAATGTCCAGCTAACTATAACACCACTAAAACTTATAGTTTTTTGAGTGAATTTCAAAGGTTTTGTAAAAGCTAATTCCTAACTATATAACTCCTGAAACCTATGTTTTTTTCAGTGAATTTCAAAGGTTTTTTTAAATGCTAATTCCTAACTATATAAGGCCTGAAACCTATGGTTTTTTCAGTGAATTTGCAAGGTTTTTTTAAATGCTAATTCCTAACTATATAAGGCCTGAAACCTATGGTTTTTTCAGTGAATTTCAAAGGTTTTTTAAATGCTAATTCCTAACTATAAAAGGCCTGAAACCTATGGTTTTTTCAGTGAATTTCAAAGGTTTTTTAAATGCTAATTCCTAACTATATAAGGCCTGAAACCTATGTTTTTTTCAGTGAATTTCAAAGGTTTTTTTAATGCTAATTCCTAACTATATAAGACCTGAAAGCCCACCAGGAATCTCCAGTATGCACCAGGGGACTGCATTGCAGAGAGGTGTAATTAAGCCACGGCCCTTTTTACACCTCTCTGCAACGCAGCCCCCGTGCATGTTTGAAGAGGGGGAACTCATTCCCCCTGCATACTGGGGGCCCCTGGGGGCCAAGTAGCCCACCAGGAGCCTCCAGTATGCGCCAGATGGCTGCATTGCATAGAGGTGTAATGAGGCCACACCCTTTTTTACACCTCTCTGCAACGCAGCCCCCGTGCATATTTGAAGAGGGGGAACTAATTCCCCTTGCATACTGGGTGTCCCTGGCAGCCATCTTGTGCCTTGTTCGAACCAAGGCACAAGAAAGCAGTGAAACAAAGGTGTGAAACTCGCAAAGGGGCCAGAGTAGAAACACCCTGACCCCCTAGGCCTGCTCAGGGGGTCCCACAAGGACCCCCAAGGCAAAAAAAAATATTTTTTTTTTTTTAAAGTCGCGGGGTACAAAAAAACCAGAAAAAATAAATAAAACAACAATAAGAATAAAAAAACAGTTCTTTTCAGAACTACCTCCAATTTATATAAAAATGCTACATTTTTAAAAAACTCTGTCTTTCTTTTTTTCTCCAGGGTACGCGTACCGGTACGTGTACCGATACGTGTACCGGGGCGTGCCCCCCCTCAAAAAAAAAAAAAAAAAAAGTGTGTGTGTGAGTGGTGTGTGTGTGTGGAGGGGGTGGGTGTGGGGTGTGTGTGTGGGGGGGTATGTGTGTGGGGTGTGTGTGTGTAGGATGTGTGGGTGTGTGTGTGGGGTGTTTGTGTGTGGGTGTGGGGTGTGTGGGGGTGTGTGTGGGGTGAGGAATGTGTGTGTGGGTGTGTGTGTGTGTGAGGTGTGTGTGTGGGGTGTGTGTGTGTGTGGGGGGGGGGTGTCAGAGGAGTGTGTGTGTGGGGGGTGAGGTGTGTGTGGGGGATGTGTGGGGTGTGTCTGTGAGGTGTGTGTGTGGGGGGGGAGTGAGGTGTGTGTGGGTGGGGGTGTGTGGGGTGTGTGGGTGTAGGTGGGGGTGTGGGGGTGTATGGTGTGTGTGTGGTGTGGGTGTGTGGGGTGTTTGGGTGTGGGTGGAGGTGTGGTTGTATGAGGTATGGTGGGGGGGTGTGTGGGGGGGTGGGTGTGGGGTGTGTGTGTGTCGGGGTAAGTGTGTGGGGCACCCTCTCAAAAAAATAAAAAATAATAATGAGTGTGTGTGTGGTGTGTGTGTGTGGGGGGGTGGGTGTGGGGGGGGTGTGTGGGGGGGTATGTGTGTGGGGTGTGTGTGTGTAGGATGTGTGGGTGTGTGTGTGGGGTGTGTGTGTGGGTGTGTGTGTGGGGGTGTGTGGGTGTGTGAGAGGAGTGCGTGTGTGTGTGTGTGTGTGTGTGTTTGAGGTGTGTGTGGTGTGTGTGTGTGTGTGTGATGTGTGTGTCAGAGGTGTGTGTGTGTGGGGAAGGGGTGAGGTGTGTGTGGGGGATGTGTGGGGTGTGTCTGTGAGGTGTGTGTGTGGGTGTGGGTGTGTGGGGTGTTTGGGTGTAGGTGGGGGTGTGGGTGTGTGAGGTGTGTGTGGGGTGTGTGTGGGTGTGGGGGGTATGTGTGTAGGATGTGTGTGTATGTGTGGGATGTGTGGGTGTGTCTGTGAGGTGTGCGTGTGTGTGTGTGTGTGTGGGGGGGGAGGTGTGTGTGGGATGTGTGAGGTGTGTCTGTGAGGTATCTGTGTGTGTGTGTGTGTGTGTTGGGGGGTGAGGTGTGTGTGTGAGTGAGTGTGTGTGGGATGTGTGGGTGTGGGTGTGGATGTGTAAGGTGCCGGTGTGGGGGTGTGGGGTGTTTGGGTGTGGGTGGAGGTGTGCGTGTGTGAGGTGTGTGTGGGGAGTGTGTGGGTGTGGAGGTGTGGAGGTGTGGGGTTGTGTGCGTGTGGGACGTACTTGTAGGTACCTAAAACAGCCACAGAACCAAAAGCTCTTTTCAGAGCTACCCTACCTGTAATCACTCAAAATGATTATTTTATTATGTATTATTATGATTATATAATTTTTTTCACTATTTTTCCCCATTGTACGCTCCCGGTGCGCGTACCGGGCACTCCCCCCGCGAAAAACAAACAAAAAAAAATAATGTTTTGCCCCGCGGGACCCTTTAATGGCCCCCACATCAAACCTAGGGGGTCAGGGGGGGTCTACCCTGCCCCCTTTTGGTCATTTCCCCCTTTGATTTTTGCCACCTCTTGTGTCTCAATCCTACCGAGACACAAGATGGCGGCCGCTGCGGACTGTTTCGAATGTTTACAGACACTCGAGAACCAATCAGCTTCCCGTGCGCAAGTCGCGTGGCGCGCCCGGAGCGCTCCCCGGTGCGCGTACCGGGGCGCGGCCATAGATATATAAATTTTTTTGAACCTAAATTACTCAAAATCCTCTGGAGCACATATCTTGAGACATAGCAAAGGCACATCGGGCTACCAGTTCCTACAATTTTGCCAAGTTTGGTGAAAATCCATTCAGCTAAAAGTTGACAGACCGCCCTAGGGAAATTAACATAGGGAAAACACGTTTTGGGACCCCCCTTTTATCTCGCCCCCGCTTGACGAATCCCCCCCAAACTTTCAGGGAAGGACCGGAGCGCCGTGAGGCAAAGTTGCTGAAACATTCAGGCAGATTCCTCAACCGGCGCCAAAGTTATTCCCAATAGAATGTTGCAATTTCCCTATGGAAATCAATCCTAACTATATATACCTACTGGCGACCGCCAGTAGGTAATATATATATATATATATATATATATATATATATATATATATATATATATATATATAAATTTCTATGGCAAAATGAAACCCCTCATTTTGTTCCTTTTCAAATTAAATGTATTAAGTGTTACCACTTTATTCCAATCAAGATGACTTCAGGTGTGCCATACTTTTGTCATAAGTAAGACTGTTAGCGTTCTAGTTGTTCTTTAGAACACTCTGGGACATTCTGTCATTGGGCTATAGTTGGGCTACATCTGGCTGATATTTGGGCTACATTTGGGCTCTTTTGTCTCTGGTGGCCATCTTGGGAGACTGCATATCAGAATTTTTTTAATGAAATATAAGAGGATTTGAGAAGTCACTCAAAATGTGCCCTAATTTTTCTTTCTTCAGCACTAATCATAATTTCTATGGCAAAATGAACCCCCTCATTTTGTTCCTTTGCAAATTAAATGTTTTAAGTGTTAACACTTTATTCCAATCAAGATGACTTCAGGTGTGCCATACTTTTGTCATAAGTAAGACTGTTAGCGCTCTAGTTGTTCTTTAGAACACTCTGGGACATTCTGTCATTGGGCTATGGTTGGGCTACATCTGGCTGATATTTGGGCTACATTTGTTTTTTTTTGTCTCTGGTGGCCATCTTTGGGCTACATTGGGCTACATTGGGCTACATTGGGCTAAATTTGGGCTCCAACATATATATAGCCCAATGTAGCCCAATATATATTTTTTCAAAGTTAATTTTCGTAAAAACCACTGGAGCTTATATCTTGAGACATAGCAAAGGCACATCGGGGTACCAGTCCCTACAATTTTGCCAAGTTTGGTGAAAATCCATTCAGCCGTTCGAGCTAAAAGTGCGACAGACCGCCCTATGGAAATTAACATGAGGAAAACACTTTTTGGGACCCCCCTTTTATCTCGGCCCCCGCTTGACGAATCCCCCCTAAACTTTCAGGGAAGGACCGGAGCGCCAGGAGGCAAAGTTGCTGAAAAATTCAGGCAGATTCCTCAACCGGCGCCAAAGTTATTCCCAATAGAATGTTGCGATTTCCCTATGGAAATCAATCCTAACTATATATACCTACTGGCGACCGCCAGTAGGTAATATGTATATATATATATATATATATATATATATATATATATATATATATATATATATATATATATATATATATATATATATATATATATATATGTATATATATATTACCTACTGGCGGTCGCCAGTAGGTATATATAGTTAGGATTTTTTCTCTATGGGATTTTTGAAAATTCTATGTCTAATAACTTTGGCGTTTGTGGACGGAGTTGGCTGAAATTTTCAGGAAAATGGCACATTTTGTTTCTGAGCAGCCCCTGAAAATTTTGGGGGGGTTCGTCAAGGGGGGGCTGAGAAAAAAGGGGGGTCCCAAAACGCGTTTTTCCCATGTTAATTTCCATAGGGCGGTTGGCCTCACTTTTAGCCCGAACGGCTGAATGGATTTGCACGAAACTTGGCAAAATTGTAGGGACTGGTAGCCCGATGTGCCTTTTGTAGGTCTCAATATATGTGCTCCAGTGGATTTTGAGAAATTAACGTTTAAAAAAAGATATATATCTGTAACAGCGGACCGGGCAGCGTCCCAGGACGCGTACTTTTCGCGCAACGGAGCTTTGTGAAGCGAAGCTGATTGGTTCTCCGGCGTCTGTCAACATTCCAAACAGTCCGTAGCGGCCGCCATCTTGTCTCTCGGTAGGATCGAGAGACAAGAGGAGGCCAAAGCGAAGGGGCAAATGACCATAAGGGGGAATAGTAGATCCTCGCTGACCCCCTACGTTTGATGTGGAGGTTTTAAAAGGGCCCCGCGGGGCAAAAAAAAATAAAATAATAATAATCGAACGGCTGAATGGATTTGCACGAAACTTCGCAAAATTGTAGGGACTGGTAGCCCGATGTGCCTTTGCTAGGTCTCAATATATGTGCTCCAGTGGATTTTGAGAAATTAACGTTCAAAAAAAGATATATATCTGTAACAGCGCTCCGCTTCGCGTACTTTTCGCGTTACGGAGGTTTGCGAAGCTGATTGGTTTTTCGGCGTCTGTAAACATTCCAAACAGTCCGTAGCGGCCGCCATCTTGTCTCTCGGTAGGATCGAGAGACAAGAGGAGGCCAAAGCGAAGGGGCAAATGACCATAAGGGGGCATAGTAGATCGTCTCTGACCCCCTAGGTTTGATGTGGAGGCTTTGAAAGGGTCTCGCAGGGCAAAAAAAAAATATACAGTTTTTTTAGTTTTTTTGCGTGGAGTGCGCCCGGTTCGCGAACCGGGAAGCGTTCTGGGGAGCATACTTTCTTGAAAATTAGTGAAAAAAGTTAGAGTAAAATAATAATTGTGAGTGATCAGATGTAGGGTAGCTCTGAGAAGAGCTTTTGGGTTTATGGTACATTTAGGTACTTATAAGTAGGTACCAATGCACAGTCTTAAATTCAGAGTGAAAACTCTGTTGCCCTCATCTGAGAAGTGAACTCCATCTCCTCTGTAGATATCTTGCATGTAGTAACGCAAGTTATTGTTGTACAGGGAGCCCATTCCATGGTCTCTCATGTAAGCTGAAACAGATTTGTTTACATGCTTCCTCGATTTCTCAATTTGTGGACAAAATTGGTTCGACCACCTCCATTTCTGTCTTTGGCATATATTTGAATATACTAAGGCAGTCTGAGGAAAAAGTGCCATCAATTGCTCAAAGGTGTCCTTTAAAAGCATTTCCAGACCTACCCCAGTCAAAGTGCCCAAATCATTACCTCCACAGTGCACAATTAACAGGTCAGGTTTTGGCAAATGCATAAAGGTTTTCACCAATGGTATTAATTGGTGACATTTTAATCCTCTGTGGCCAAACCACTTAATTTCCACATCTTGTAAATTGAGGTTAGGTAAATTCCTGTTTTCAGCGTACCTTTGAGCCCAATAGATGTAACTATGTCCAACAATCCAGACAGAAAACATGGTGAGAGAAGGTTCTGCTGCAGTCAGATGAAGTGTGGCAATGAAATGGCAGTTGAAAAAATGAGAGTGTAAAATGAAAAAACTGAGGAGTTTCTGTGTTAATGAAGCAGTAAGAGTGATTGGTGGATTTTGATTGCTGAAAACAGAAAGTTAGTGTGCATGGATGAGTTCGTTGAAAGATGTATTTTGAGTGGCGAAGAAAAAATCATTAAATGAAAGAATGCTCTGGATATGCAGGTGCACTGAGAGTTCAGAGTTCAATTGCAACATTGTTGTGTGAGAGGTCTTGCAAGAGGTGGTTGCTATGCAGAAAAAGCAGAGAGGGGGCAGAGGGGGGAAGGGTTTTGCTTTGAAAAAAAGTGAGGGAAGAGTTTTGATTGGGTGACATGAGAGATATGTGTGAGGAATTACAGCATTTCTGTGCTTTTGATAGCTGCAGACTCTGGAGTGCATACCTTTTGCTCTGCTGAAGACAAATTGGTGTGTTTCTGAGACTGTTTTGAAACTCAAAGTATTTGCTAAGGTGAGAAAAGATTTCTTTAATTTAGATAGAAAATAGTGTGCTTTAAGGAGAAAATTATGAAGAAAGTTGTGTTTTTCAAATGTTGCTTTGTCTCAAGTGTTTCACAAATAGATTTTGTTTCTTTGAGAAATTGTAATTGGAGAAAATGTGAAGTATTAGTACTGACAGGGCTTTTATGTGCATAGGAGCTGTGGAGTGTTTTCAAATTATGACTTGTAAATCGTTTTTGAGAAAAAGCAATGGTTTTAATATTGATGAGAAGGACATAATGGTGTCTGCTTCTTTATAAGGTAATTGAGAGTCTCTGATGTTATTTTTCCCATTTCAATGTAAGAAGTTTGTCTGTGGAGCAAATTGCTTGTAAATATGCTCCCACCTGTGCATGGCAAATTTAGATTTTGAATGTTTCCGTTACATAGGCATGTTAAAGGTGACTGAAACATGCTGCAAAGGCAATCAAAAAATGCTTTTATGTGTCTTAATGACATTTTAAGTCATTTCCCCATGTGCAGTGTTTTCAAATTATGAGTTGAAAATCGTTTTTGAGGTAAAGGAATGTTTTCAAAATTTATGTGCGCCATATGACCCCAAATTTCTTTTTCAGGGGTGCAGCAGGGTGTTCTTGAGACACCCCTGCACCGTCGGAAAAATTCGTAATTTGCGATGAGGTAATTGCTAATCGCAAATTGCACCTTCATTCCTATGGGCCTCCTGCTGCATGGAAATGAATGGGTAATTTGTAATTAGCAAATAGGTCATCGCAAACTAGGAATGGTAAAGAATCGCTATTTATTCCTTAAAGTTCGCTATTTAGGAAATGCAAAAAACTTTGATGATACATATGGCGGTTTATCTCTAACAAGATAAGAAGCATAGGGATAGATTTATGATGACTGGCGCATCACCAGGGATGTGTTAGTCATTCTGTGCCGCTGTTCCGTCACCTATGGTGTGCTGCATTTACAATACGGCGCATCATGGGGCAAAAACAGCACAGATGCGTGACGTATTTGTGCCGTAAAGTTGGCGCATTGCTGGAGTTGTATCGCAAGTGTGATGAAGCTCCAGTAAGGTTGAGGGGTGCCCCTGTCGCAGGGTTTCTGTTCTGACACAGAACTGTGGACAGAGGATTGGAACCTCGGCGAATTAGGGTGTCCCAAAACTCACCTTAGTAATCAAAACCCCTTAGCAAGCTAGGTACAGTGTCACATTGGATATAACAAACTCTCAATGTTTAGACAATCCAGAATATGAACTTATAGTACCTCAGGATACGTGGAACTCATGAACAGTCGGTCGTTATATATTTCTTAGAAACGAGAACATGGAGTTAAGAAGAACACATGTGTATTTGAAATGTTTATTTACTAATGCCGTCTTCTCAGGCGTAGTATCTTAGATTATACAAGTACACATATTATCAGTAGCAAAATTACCAGCATAGTCAATAGTACATAAAAAGCGAATGGTGACAGTATGTTAACATGCTGTAAATGAATAAGAGTTAGCAACACTTATAAGCAGCCGCGGGCCGTGGAGGGAGTTACGGTGGGGCAGGGAGGCGGGGAGGGGGAGGGGCAGGGTGGAGAGGGCTCCACCCTGCCCCTCCCCCTCCCCGCATCCCTGCCCCACCGTAACTCCCTCCACGGCCCGCGGCTGCTTATATCTCACCCTCCCTAATACACATAATATATTATTTGCTAAGAAGGTCTCTTTGTGTTGGTTTAGGGCGTGCCGATACTTTAGTGTCTTAGATTTGAAGGAATCACATCAGCATAGAAAAGATAATCCATATGCCGTGCTTAATATCGCCAACGGCATTGTGCCATAATATTCTAGCAAGCGATTGCGGAACAGTGTCAGCAGCTGCAGGGCGGGAGCTTGCACAGGAGGGACATCCATATTTAAAAATGTAAAAAAGCACAAGAGCGTCCGCTGGTAATGCAAGTAAAAATGGGAATCCACGAAGCAGAGTGGAAAAAATAGAATGTAAGAAAGCAGGGATGACTCCAAAGATTTTCTCAAATGAAGTCACGAGACCACTGGTAACAACTTTAAAAAAGTGCGCCAGGCCCTTTGTGGAGGACGCGTTAGAGATAGTCCGAACCATCTTGCTGAAATGGAAAGGCGAATCTGTATTTAAAAGGGTCTGCACCTCTGTACGGGTGTTCGCTGTGTGAAGCACGAAAGTTTCACGGGCCGAACTCAAGGCCACCTCTCTCTGAGACAAAATAGCTCTTATTCTTGCCATGCCGTTGAAATGTGCTCCCAAGGTTGGTATTTGTGGCCAGATTGAAAACTCCCTATGTTCATGTGTGGGAGGAAATAGAACATTTCTGCAGCAAATAACCCGTTCATTTACTGTTACGATAAAATGAATACTTTTAATTAACCCAGAACAATCTTCATTATTGAGCATCAAATAACTACCATTTTCCAAGAACTTGAACGTGGGGATGATAGCAGGAACTGGTGTGCCTTGCAACACGCAAGCCATATTTGGTCGGTGTTTGTTGCATGAACCGTGTAACTGTATGTGCCTACACATTAGTGAATGATCTGGCGTCTCAGTGCATTCCTCTCCATTCAGATAAAGTTCTTGATCATCTTTGAAAATCTGTATGTGTATGGAAGCGACCAGACCTCATGAAGAAAACCACTACCTAAAGGTTAATAACGACCTATTGGTATATATTTCATACAATTTGAAAACTTATATAAAGCAAAAGGCAGCGTTATTAAACCGTGGATAAGGCACGTTGCCAAAGCAGTCAACCTTTTGGATTTATACTGGAAATGTTAAAGGAAGAATTACGGAGTAGGGCCTGTAAATCTTTAATGGACAACGAGTAAAATTACTCCAACCATCATATTCCTCTAACTCCGGGATAGTAGGGGTGTTTAATTTTTTAGAAGTAGCCAATCCAAAGCATTTGGTCTGGGAAATTGTTTTATTCACAAACAACATATGATTTGGGATGAGACATGCACGGTGGAAAGCCTCAGTGCCTTCTACCTGCCAGGTTCGTGAACCCCAAACTGATGTAGATCCTGGATATTTTTACTCTGTGTTACGTTAGCATGGTCTCATTACTGGTTTAAACGCCATTTTTCCTTTTTTGTAACTTCTGCACACGACACTTAGTTGTTGCTTTAGCTTTCAGCCTACCTGCGTCAAGATCTATGCCTGCTTCAAGCAGGCGCAGGGTTTTGATGTAGCTTTGTCCTATCTGATTGTAAATGCGGCACACCGTGGGTGGCAGAGCAGCGGTGCACGTTAACTGGTGCATCCCTGGGGATGTGCTAGTTAATATAAATCTGCCCCTTTACATTTAATTATGTGCAGGGGACACAGAGTAGGTGAGGTTTATCCAAGGTTAAGAAGAGATGAGTCCTGTTCAGTGAAAAATTGGAGATAGGCTTCAGTATAATATATACTTAAGTAGTGTGTTAAGTTTTTGATGACTGTTATTAATTTACTGTTGGGTAATAGTGGTTAATAACATTTTTTATTATATTTTACCACAGATTCAACTGCAGATTATTTCAAGATTTTAGGATGCCTAGCAAAGAAAGAGTAAGAAAGGCTGCAAAACGTCAAAGACAGCAGGACCATGGAATAATGCAGCAGTCCTCTAACAAAAAGATTTGTCAAGTCACCAAGAAAGCACCGGGTAAGAGTCGAAAAACAGTCATAAGAAATATGTGTAGTAAAAAAAATATTACTACAGAAAATGTTTCAGTCCAGAAAAGGAGAAAGAATTCAAATGGTAAGGAAAGGCCAATGAGAAATGTTACTGCTAGAGTAAGAGATAACTCTATGCATGAAAGTAGAAGGAAACAACAGTTTAGGGATATTCGTAAACGAATGTTCCGCAACAGGATAATTGGGAATTTGTTAAAAAATATTAAGAAAGGTCAGCAGAAAGTGTTTTTTTATAAGAGAAAAAAAATAGTTGAGAAAGTTATTGATCAGGCATTTGAAATTAAACGTAAGTTATTTATTTTGACAATCAATAGAATTAGGAAGCTAAACAAGGTAATTTATGATTTCAAAAGAAATAGTAGATGGAAGAGAATAGTTAATCGTAGTAATTTTTGTGAAGTTTTTTCTGGAGAATGGATGCATAGTTCAAGCTCTGAACTAGAAAGCAACACAAGCGCCTATGCTGAGAAAGATTATTAACAGACAGGGATGAGTCTGGCCGGTGTTTAGAATAAAGCATAAACAACCTGCATGTTTATTTAGCAGCTGGGAATTTATTCCTCATTTCAACAATTATTTCAATTCAAAAATTACACAATATTTATAGTTCATGGAAAGAACGACAATTTTGTAAATCTGTATGTACCGTGAACAATATTTACATGTGAACAAAATTATTTACACACTCTCGACATTCGTGGCCTTCCAATCATACAAAATACTTGCAAACACAAAAGTCAGTGGAACAATACAAAACAAAAGACAACTAAATACACAAATGCAAAAATACATGAAACCACGTATCGGTCATGAATCAGTAGGATGAATCCCTAGATGTTTTATAGGGAATTTTTGAAGAACTTTTTAACTGAATTTCTGAGTAGAAATGTTCTTTTTAAAGAAGTTGATGCATATGCTGATTTGTAACGCAAAAAATGTAGACCAGATACGTGGGAAGGTGGTCGACGCGTTTCGAACCCGTATGAATAATGGGGTTCTCCTCAGGACCTGTACTGGTTCTGTGGAAATAATCAAAAGGGATACTTAGTCTGACGAACTATTTCAGAAAGAGAGACACTCACCCTGTGTCCAACCAAAGCCTACCTTTAGCAATTGAACCAAATTTGCAATGATCTAGGCTAGAAAAGTCGGGAATTCAAAGGTTTTCACCAAGGTGCGCATTCAGGGGCTGTGAATAAAAAGAAATAAAACACGCGCGCTTAGTTTCAAAACCTGCATAGTCTGGTTTAACTGTGAGGCGCGATGGTGGTTGTTTACCTGCACTGTCGTCAGTAGCTGTTTAGACGCGTCTGATCCATGCTTCGCGCAGCGGGCTTGATTTCCGCCTCAGTTTCACTGTGGACGAAGCGTGAGAGAAGTGGAGTTCTGTGGTTAGTTTTGCGAAAGGACTTGTGTGGTTGAGCTCTGAGGCATTTTTTAATGAGGAGAGTTATTTCCAGGATAATGATTTGGTGCATGCAGTTGACACCAGTGGTCGAGCTTATTAAGTGAAAGATGGTTGTCCAGTTGAAAAAGAAAAACTTGTGAGAACAGAGATAGAAGAGGTGTTAGGTAATGAGGTTTTAGGGAGACGTCCTAAGGGTCCTGTGTACACCTGGAAGTGTAGTAGTATTTGCAGTGTACGACAGGATTCCATCAATTTGCTTTGTGATTTTATACGGTCATTTAGTAAGAAAAGTTTGAAGCAGAAAATGAAGTTGTTGCAAGAATTAGATCCTTGCAGAGTGAGAGAAGTGATAGGTTTGCATGGTCATTCACTGGCTTGTCTTTCCAGGAGAGTATGCCAGAGTGTTTTTCATCATTTCAGGATGCTAGCAGTGCATCATAATAAAGTGAGGAAATTAGTTAGAATGTTGTATTATGCTAAGAGTCCAGCAATTATGCTTAAACAATTATGCGCTGCTCTTTTGCATGGTTCTGAAATAGATGTGAAGAATATATGTGAAGAACTTGAGTTTTGTTACTTTGGAAGTAAAGAGGAGAATGTTGAAATTGACCAAGAAGAAGAGAGTAATGTGGAAGATAGTGTACAGGTTTCCAGTACAGATAATTTCCAGAGGGAAATTGCGACGTTTGAGGTGAAATCAAGTGAGAGGCCAAATTTCACTTGTGTGTGTTGTCGACGCACTTATTATAAGAATCAGACTAAGTTAGTGGATTTATATGGAAAAAGTGAAAGGGAAAATAATAGTGAATGGAAGGATTTAACAACATACTTGATGGTAGAAAATTGTTTTGATTTGGGATTGGATCAACGTGTGTGTACTTATTGTTGTAACAAATTAAATCAAAACCAGATGCCTGCTAGAGCAGTTCATAATAATCTGGAATTGGTTGAGATTCCTTCTGAATTGAAGGATTTAAATACTTATGAATCTATTTTGATTCAAAGTATCCATCCCTTTCAGGCTATTGTAAGAATGGAGCCAAAGACAGGGAAATTGCCTCCATTAGATTTACAGAGAGGATTAAAGGGAAGAGTTGTTTATTTGCCTCTAGATTTGAAGAAAAACATTAACACAATTGGAGTAGAAAAAGTGGAAGAGGAACCTCTTGTTATCTTAGTTAATGGGGTTCCGACAAAGAATAAGAAAATATGGCAAGATTTAGTAGATGTTAGGAAAGTCAAAAGGGCAACATTGTATTTGAAAAAATATAATAAATACTATAAAAATGTATATGTTGCAGAAGAGGAAGTAAGTGAGGAAGAGGATAGCGATTTGTGTGCTGGTCAAATTGAGAAAGTAGAACCCTGTACTAGTGAAGAAATATATGAACATTATAGTGTTCATCCTTTGCATTCCAAGGAAGTCATGGGGAATGCTATTGAGTTGTTTCAAATGAAACAAGTGAAAGGGAGTCCCATTAGTGTTTGGGAGGAAAGTTTGGAAGCTCGGTGTTTCCCACAGCTTTTTCCAACAGGTCAGGGAGGAAGATATGATGAGCGACCTCATCAAATTCCTGCTTCTGAATACCGGACTTTGCGATTGTATGCAGGAGATCCTAGGTTTCGACAATGCATTCCTTATTTGTTTCATCTCCTGTTTGAAAGCGATCTGTCTGGACTGTCATATGCAGTGAACCACATCTTGAAAAGTGGTATACACATGCAAAACATCTCGGCAAGTGACTTTATGGATAAAGTCAATGTCCAAGACAGTATTTTGGATTCTCACCTGATTAATCTCATGGCGTGTCAGCGTGGTACTAATGAGTACTGGTACCGTCGTCATGGTGATTTAAAATGTATGCTGAGGAACTTAGGAACTACCACATGGTTCCTCACTTTGAGCTGTGCTGAGTATGGCTGGGAAGACTTACTTGAATTTCTACGAGAGGCAAATGCTAACGTAGAAAACATCGAATTCAAGACACCCGGAGAACTGTGCTCTTTGGATCCAGTCAATGTATGTAGGTACTTCAATCATAGATTTGAAGGTATGATGTCTTTCATCATGAATAAGAAGAATCCACCTCTTGGAGAGGTGTTGGATTTCTTCTGGAGGAAGGAGTACCAAGCAAGAGGTGCTCCTCATATACATATGTTGCTGTGGATCAAGGATGCACCTAAATTTGGAACGGATGCAGAAGACTCAGTGATGAGTTTAATAGAACAGTATTCTACGTGTGCTGTTCCAAACGCAAAGGAGAAAAAAAGCCTAAGAGAAAAAGTTCTACGTTTCCAAAGCCATCGATGTGGAAAGTACTGTCGTCGTAAATTCCGGAACAAAGACAAGTTCTACACCAAATGTCGTTTCGGCTTTCCACGACCGGTGATTTCTAAAGGAAGAGTGAACAGTTTGATGTCTTCGCTGCGACATAATGTGATGAAGAAATCACCTAAAAACACATACAATTTGAAGAGGAACGAAGAGTCTAAGTACATCAACGACTACAACCCGGTGATTTTGTCCATGTGGAATGCTAACATGGATATACAGTTTGTGGCTGATAACTGTATGGCTGTGGCTCGGTATGTGACATCTTACATCACCAAAAAAGAGAAGACAGAATTGAAGGATATGTGGGAGGACATTTCCCATGAAAAGAGCCTCAGCAAGAAGTTGTACAGTTTCAGTCTGAAGATGTTGTCGCATCGAGAAATCGGAGCTTACGAATGTTCTGACCGGTTGTCTTCAGCAAGTCTCTATGCCAAGTCCAGGAGTATCGTTTGGGCGAGTGTTGGTCTTGCTTCAACGCGTAATCGAGTTCTGAAACCTGTGCGGGAAATTGAGTATTTGGCGGAAAAGGAGCCAAACAGTACCGACATTTTGAAGAGCAACATGTTGGATACATATTATCCAAATCGAAGCAGTCATCTCGAGAATGTTTGTCTGTATGAGGTTCTGCAAAATTACATATTCAAGAGGAACATCAAAGAAGATACTGAGAAAGGAGTGTATGCTGTAATAGGAAGTGAGGGATGTCTGGTCAAGCAAAGAAAATGCCACTTGATAAACCATCGAAAATTGAGTGGCGAATCTCCTGAAAAAAAGGAGTTTTTCTATTTAGCACTTTTGCAACTTTTTAAGCCTTGGCGTGCAGAAGAGGAACTGCTTGGAGATTTCCTTTGTTATGAAGACTCATTCAATGCTGCCAAAGAGACCATAGAATGTCCTGCTTTTCCTAAATATGTAGAAATGTTGAATGTGGAAATTGAGCAGGAAGCAACGATTGCAGCCGAGATTGCCAGAGACAGTTCTCAGGACAGTCAGAGTTCTGCTTCATTGAGTCAGGATCCACTAGGAGGACCTCTTATCGAAAATGAAGCTGCCACTGCTATGAATGAAGTGGAAAGAGCCATGGCACATGCTCAGGAGGATGCGGTTAACTTAGAAGAGTTGGAAAGACAACTCAACGTTGAGCAGAGGAAAATATATGACGAACTTACCATGCAAATTGATCATGGATTACGTCATGACAAGAAAGAGTGCTCATGTACGTCGTTGAAGCCTGTCCGACTGTACGTGAGTGGAGAAGCGTGAACTGGAAAAAGTTTCCTTATTAAAGCAATTTTGTGTTATTTGCAGGAAAGGACAGAGTCATCGCTGTCTTGTGTTGTCACCGCTCCAACTGGACTGGCAGCACATAACATTAAAGGGATTACTTTACATCGTTTACTGATGCTGCCAGTGGAGCATGACAACAAATTAGAATATCACAAGCTATCTGGAGATGCTTGTTTTGAAGTTTCAAGAGTCTTGAGGAAAATGAAACTTCTTATCATTGATGAAGTAAGCATGGTTTCCAATGTCATGCTTGCCTTTGTGCATTTGAGAATGCAAGAAGTTCTCAAAACAGAGTATGATGTGTTATTTGGTGGCAAACACATCATTGTTTTCGGAGATCTTCTGCAGCTGACACCAGTGAAAGGGCAACCTGTGTTCAAAATGCTCACGCATGAAGATACCAGGAAGTGCTTAGGGAGCATTGGCAACGTCAATATATGGTTAAACTTCAATTATGCTGAACTGCATGAAAATATGCGTCAGGCAAAGGATGAAGTTTACAAGACTATTCTACAAGATGTTAGAATTGGAAAAGTGACCGAGCATGGGAAAGAAGCTTTACATGCACGATTACTGACAAATGTATATCCAGACGAAGATGTTGTGCCTGAGAATATTTTTCAGAAACTTACTGAGAAAAAATCTGGAATATGTTTGATGCCAACTCTTGCAGAATGTGCCAAATTCAACAACAAAATGTTGCATTTAGAAAAGCAAGAGATTGTGAAACTGGAAGCTATTGACAGAGTAGAGCATATGGGATCAACAATTATTTTGTCTGAGAATCTGAAAACAAAATTGGATTCATTAGAGAAGAGTATATCTAAAACTGCGGGTTTTGAAAAGACTCTGAATGTGTGCTTGAACTGCCGTATAATTTTAAGAAGGAATTTACATGTTGAAAGAGGTCTGGTAAATGGATCAATGGGTAATGTTGTTGATTTTGTGAAATACAGAAATAGAGATGGAATTGAATTTTTAAAAATTAAATTTGATGGCATTGAGGAAGTACAGCTAATTGCTCGTTGTTCTGCTAGATTTGTGCTTGTAAAAGACTTATATGTTCGTCGTAAGCAGTTTCCTGTTTGCTTGGCATGTGCGGTGACAATCCATAAATCGCAAGGTTTAAGTGTAGACTGTGCATTGGTGAATATTGGCAGTTCTGTGTTCAAGGAGGGTATGGCATATGTGGCATTGTCACGAGTTAGGACTTTATCGGGATTGTACTTGATTGAGTGTGATGTCACAAACATTTGTGCGGATCTAGATTGTGTTAAGGAATACAATAGGTTGAGAAGAGAGTATGCGCCACATTTGCCTCAGTATCCTTTGTTTGAGAAACGTGTGGTAGGCCGGAAACGAAGAAATGTGACCAATACTGGGGAGGTTGTAGCAAAAAGACGAAAAGTCGATGAACCTGAAATTATAAGCAGAAACAAAAAGGATTCTGTTGAAGATGTTGTTGGTTTTCAATTTGAAAACAGTTCTGGTGTCAACTGCTATGCTAATGTAGTGTTTAATGTTTTGTTTTCTCTAGAAAATGTAAAAGAAGAGATTGTGGTCAATTCTGATCAAAGATTTTGCAGTTTGTTAAATTCTGTGTTAGAGAAATGTAGCACTGATAGAACAAACATAGAAAGTGTGTCTGAAATTCGAAATCTGTTAGACAGATGTTCAGGCCAAACACAATTCTCTCAAAATAGTCAGCAAGATTGTCAGGAGTTTTTAATGTATATGCTTGATGTATTGCATGATGAAGGTGTAGATGTAGATCACCTGTTTGGGCTTTCTTATCAATGGCAGCATGACTGCGAGAACTGTAGGGTATCAAGTACTACTAGTGTAGACTCAGAAAGATTTATATATTTAACTTTGCCAGACAGTAAATCAGTCTCTTTTAATAAGCTAGTAAAAGCAGCTGATCACAACATGGAGTGTAGCCAATGTAAATCTGAAATGATGTCCACATTATTTATACGAACATATGGCCAGTATGTCATTTTAATGTTCCAACGATGTAGGCCTGATGGAACAAAATTGACAACTTTAATTAAACATTTTGTGGCTTCACAGTTGTCAATATCAGGAAGGACTTTTGTAACTGTAGCAATTATATATCATGATGGTCCTTCAATAACATCAGGACATTATACAGCTTATTTAAAGTGTAGAAATGGCTGGTCATTCTGCAATGATTCTGTTTTAATTTTCAAAAAAAAATTGCCGTATGACCTTAAAAACTCTTACCTGGTGTTTTTAAAACCAAAATTTTAGGGAAAGAATCTCGGGATGTGCTCTGAGGAATTTCAAGAAGTTCTCATGGCTCCTACACGATTTGGCCTTGAGGATAAGTGTAGTACAGAGACATAACTTCTTACCATAACACTGGACGTGATGGAGAAATACGTGCACTTTGAATGAGTTCAGAAAAACTGTTTCTTTTTATAAGCTAATTGAAGCAGCCAATCAAAACATGGAGTAGAGGGAATGTAAGTCTGCAATGCTGTCTACTGTTTTACATTGCTTTGTGATTAAAAGTGATGTAGAGAATTAAATAATTGTACTAGTCATAAAGGTAGTGTAAGTCTGCTTCATTGTAAGCAGTATCAGTGTGATAGGAAATGTAGAACATGATTGAGCAAGAAGGGGAAGATATTACTAGTCCAGGATTGTGTAAATGATCTTCAACATTTTAATTCTGAAAGTTGCGGAAATGCGAAAAGACGGGATTGGCTAACAAGAAATCCAAGAGTTATACATGGCTCTGACAAGATTTGGCCTTGTGGAAACTTGTGGTAGAGAGCAAGAAGTCATTTATTGTATGTAACATGTTTTTGAAAACGATGGAGGTTTTCTTTCAGAAAGTGGCGGGTTGAAAGTAATAACAGCACAACAGAGTGTAAGCTGTTCATAGGACATCCTTGGCCGTCATGGAAAGTAAGTTAACTTTAAGGAGTTCTGAATTCTGATTTGTAATGTAGTATGGGTTTTTTAAACACAATCATTTTGATTGTGTTTTTTTTTCCCCGCTGTTATATGATGAATACCTTCAAGTCACTGTTTTAGTGAAATTTGATACATTCTGAGAACAGCAAAAATAAACCATTTAACATGTATAATTAATTCTGTTCTGTTTGCATTTATGATGTACATGTAGAACTGTGTAGGAGGCATGGAGAAGGTGAGGCTTCTGTAAGTGTCAAAGTTGTTGCATACAGTGCTCATATTCTACGTAGTCTTTTATATTTCATTACTTTCACTGTTTCTGACTGATCTAAAAAATGTTTTTTAAAAAGAACAGTAAGTATAAGGGAAGGAAACAGACAGTTATGTTAAAAGAAACACAGCTATAGGGAATAAACTAGGGATACTGTTACCCGCAATCCTCTGCTGATGATGTCACTGAGCATGTCATGAATGATGTAATATGTGACATCATCAGCAGTGGATTACGGGTAATAGTATCTCTAGTTTACTCCCCTATAGCTGTCTTTCTTTTAACATAACTGTCTGTTTCCTTCCCTTATACTTACTGTTTTTTTTTTAAAACAATTTTTTGGTTCGCTTCCGGTTCGCGTACCGGGGAGCGAACTGGGAAGCGAACTAAGAGAAATAGAGGTTGGCACAGTTGCAAATATTGTACCAATTTTTTAATAACGGGGAGGTAGTTCTGAAAAGAACTTTTTTTTTTAATTGTTTTTGTTGTTTTATATTTTTTTTATTATTTTTCTGAACATTTTTTTACTTTTTTTGAATTTTTCTGAACAGTTTTATATTTTTTTTGTTTTTTTTTCGGAGGGGGCAACGAAAACGATTCATTGTAAAGGGCTCAACAGGAGCAAGAAAACAAAAAAAAAGAATTTATTGTTTGGGGAGTTTCGGACAAACATGAGCATGATTGTCAATAGCTCTGTTGATCAGAGTGATGCTACTTTCTCCGTAGCAAATGAATCCACTGCAATGTACGCAGACTTGTTTTACTTCACGAAATCTCGTTTGTATATTTGGCACCATCTCCCTGCCCTCTGGTCCCGTTACTTCCGGTACAACAGATCTTCTGGCCATAATAGGGAGATTATCTAGGTCGTCCTGTTCCTCTTCTTCCTCTTCTTGCTGAATTATAACTTTAGCAGGTGGTCCACTCTTCCTTGGATGTGGTGGAGGTGGTGGGGAAGCACCAGGTGAAGCTAGTAAAGAAGCCATTGCTCACTGGTAACAAAGGGTGTTTCTCTCACAATGATGAAAGTCAGAGTGAGGAAAGAAGGAGGGATTTTCACCATTTGGGAAAAAAAATAGTTCTCAACCAATGAAAAGTGTTCATTTTAGATCATATGACCTAGTCTTACATCATTAGGAAACCGAAAGTGAAATGAACCAATGAAAAGTGTTATTACCAAGTCACATGACCTGCTGTGTTTACGTTACGCGCTTTGCAGGGCCTCCCGGTTTGCTTCCAGAAACCTGTGCTTTGCGACTCGGTAAGCGTACGAGTTCGCTAACGTAGCACGTCATATGACGTATCACGCGACAACGCGAAACGTCATGCGGACGGGAGGCGTCACGATGTTGTTTTCTAACGCGGCAGTTGCGGTAAAGAAACGTTTACCGGCTCGCGGTCTATTTCGCGGCATCAAGGTCAACTAACGGGAAGCTTCCCGATTCGTGAAGCGGGAACGAAGAAAAAAATATATAAAAAAAAAAAGTTATTAATAAACATATAAAATATCTTTTTGGATTTAAAGAAGAATACATTTTACAGCTACAGATATTAGCTGTTAAAAAACCAATGAAATTCACTGAAAAAACCATAGGTTATAGACCATATATAGTTAGGAATTAGCATTTACAAAACCTTGAAAACTCACTGAAAAAACCATAGGTTATAGACCATATATAGTTAGGAATTAGCATTTACAAAACCTTATTTTACTCACACAAAACCATTGAAATTCCATATATAGTTAGTTGCACTAACTATATATCGCGCACCCGCAATCCACTGCTGATGATGTCACATATTACATCATTCATGACATGGTCAGTGACATCACTGATGACATCACTGATGACATCTCAAATGACATCACTGATGACATCACTGATGACATCTCAAATGACATCACTGATGACATCATGACACACCAATACCAGTTACTACATACGCACTCACTGATTCCTACGTCTACACACAAATTCACTCATTCACCCATACAATCACTCATACATACAGTCACTCATTATTACAACACTATCATATGCACTCATACACCTATGCAGACAGTCACACACTGCCACTCATCCATGGAGTTACTCACACACCAAGTCAGTCCTGTAAAGAATCAATCACACTTCCATTTCTTCATCTATACAGTTAAACACAGAACACCATACTTCAGTGACATCACTGATGAGATCACTAATGACTTCTGAAATGACATCACTGATGACATCTCAAATGACATCACTGATGACATCATGACACACCAATACCAGTAACTACATACGCACTCACTGATTCGTACGTCTACACACACATTCACTCATTCACCCATACAATTACTCATACATACAGTCAGTTATTATTAGAACACTATCATATGCACTCATACACCTAGTCAGTCCTGTGAAGAATCAATCACACTTCGATTTCCTCATCTATAGTTAAACACAGAACACCATACTTTTCACACATATACTAACACATACTTACTCTCTTATACAATCACTGATACAAGTACACATTGATATGCACAGCGTCACACACCTCCCAGCCAGCCACACACACACTCAGTCTTCCATCCATCCAGTCATTCTTCAATATGTAAAACGTATTTAAACTTTACAAAAACACACAGACACTAGATGATGTCATCAGTGATGTCATTTGAGATGTCATCAGTGATGTCATCAGTGATGTCACTGACCATGTCATGAATGATGTAATATGTGACATCATCAGCAGTGGATTGCGGGTGCGCGATATATAGTTAGTGCAACTAACTATATATGGAATTTCAATGGTTTTGTGTGAGTAAAATAAGGTTTTGTAAATGCTAATTCCTAACTATATATGGTCTATAACCTATGGTTTTTTCAGTGAATATATATATATGTGTATATATATATATATATATACATTTATGTATATATGCATACATACACAAAGTATGGGACTGCACAAGCGGTACGAGGTATTTTGCCTTGAGTAGGGCGTTGTGTGGCTACTCAGCTGCCCCCGCTTATTTGTTTACTTTACCGAAGGGCTGCATTGGAACGAGGGGACCCGAGGAGGTGTTTTGGAACTCCGGTGCCAGCTTTGGGGTCATTTCACCATGCCTGCGCAAAGACAATACAGCAGTTATCACTGGGATACTATCCCCCACACCACCGACCCTGATGCATTATCATGTTGCATTTTGGGAGTTGGAGTTAGCCGTTCATTAGTTACTACCAACAGGTGAGCTACATCTGCTAGGGGGAGGAGCGTATTGGCCTCAGCAACTTGAAGAATAGAGGCAGGACTATTGTACTAAGCAGACGGGCTCTACTCAGTGCACGGCGCTGAGGAAGGCACCAATTTCGCCGAAATGCATTCGCCGCCACTGAGTTTTGTACCTGAGCAATAAAGCATCACCAAAGGATCCCTCTCTGGCCTCTGCTTTCTCATTTGGAGGGAGATGTTGGATATATTTTCAGCGCTAGCCAGAGGCGCTGTATAGATGGCCCTGCTGCTAAAAGTGACCCGGACAATGCTGGCAACCGCACTGCTCCGCAGTGCTTCTTTGGTTCGAGGGATCGCGAGGTCCGGTGTCCGCCACAAAGTATGGGACTGCACAAGTGATACGAGGTATTTTGCCTCAAGTAGGGCGTTGTGTGGCTACTCAGCTGCCCCCGCTTATTTGCTTACTTTACCAAAGGGCTGCAGTGGAACGAGGGGACCCGAGGAGGTGTTTTGGAACTGTGGTGCCATCTTTGGGGTCATTTCACCATGCCTGCACAAAGACAATACAGCAGTTATCACTCTGATACTACCCCCTACACCGCCGACCCTGATGCATTATCATGTTGCATTTTGGGAGTTGGAGTTTGCCATTCATTCGTTACTACCAAAAGGTGAGCTACATCTGCTAGGGGGAGGAGAGTATTGGCCTCAGCAACTTGAAGAAGAGAGGCAGGACTATTGGACTAAGCTGACTGGCTCCACTCAGTGCAGGGCGCTGAGGAAGGCACTAATTTCGCCGGAATACATTCGCCGCCACTGAGTTTTGTACCTGAGCAATAAAGCATCACCAAAGGATCCCCATCTGGCCTCTGCTTTCTCATTTGGAGGGAGATGTTGGATATATTTTCAGCGCTAGCCAGAGGCGCTGTACAGATGGCCCTGCTGCTAAAAGTGACCCTGACAATGCTGGCAACCGCACTGCTCCGCAGTGCTACTTTGGTTCGAGGGATCAAGAGGTCCGGTGTCCGCCACAAAGTATGGGATTTCACAAGCGATACGAGGTATTTTGCCTCGAGTAGGGCGTTGTGTGGCTACTCAGCTGCCCCCGCTTATTTGCTTACTTTACCGAAGGGCTGCAGTGGAACGAGAGGACCCGAGGAGGTGTTTTGGAACTCCGGTGCCAGCTTTGGGGTCATTTCACCATGCCTGCACAAAGACAATACAGCAGTTATCACTGGGATACTACCCCCCACACCGCCGGCCCTGATGCATTATCATGGTGCATTTTGGGAGTTGGAGTTCGCCATTCATTTGTTACTACCAACAGGTGAGCTACATCTGCTAGGGGGAGGAGCGTAATTGTAGAATTCACATGACCAAGCCACGTCCAGAGGCGAAACGCGTCGTGAATAAACACAGTGGTGGACACTTGAACTTTGCCGTAATTGTTGTTGCTGAGAACACGCTTCAGTGAATGGTTTTGTGATCGATTGAAGATAGCCGGTGTGTTCCGCCCACAGGGAGTGATCTCCAGAAGGAGCAACCCTGTTTTGACATTTAAAGTGAGGAGTTCGAAGACCGGCCGTGACATCCAACATCGGGGAGAAAAACGGGAAGCTGATTGTGCCAGAAGTGTGAGCTGTACAGGATTCCAAGGTAAGCGGTAGCCTGGCGGTTACTTCCGCCCCCAGTGCGAATAAGGGGGGGCGCTCCACGAAGGTGGGACGTTATTTCCTGACTCCCGGGGCAGCGGGGTAACAGCTGTTATACTGCGATACCTAACACATCCTATTGACACCACACAGTGCGCATATGCTCAATAGAACTATCATGTATAACCATAAAGAACTTCCTGATGCACTACCATCTTTTCCATTGATAGGTTATATCAATTTGTGATTCGTTACTGGCAGGGGGAACCTGACATTTACAGGGGCAATACCAATAATATTGATTACATTACCACTAGGTTCTAAACATGGAAAAAGACGAAGAACGCAAAAAGGCAGCGCGAGCCCTATTTACATGACAAGTGGGGGCCGCACAAACAACAAAAAAGACATTATCAATCACAGGGACTCCATTGATGATAAACTGAAACAGTATGAGAAGTTGAAAAGGAATGAGATGGCCAAGTGGTGGGAGGCCACATCACTTCAAAATGATATAGACCAAAACATGGTACCGAGAGGCCTTAGAATTTTTACTACTCCAACTTATGACAAACCAAACCCCCAAATGTTGGAAGATTGGTCCGCAAACTCAGCTCAGAGTTCTGGGAGAATGTTCAAAATCCTAGTGAAATACACTTGGTTGGACCGTGAGACATCAATAGAAGAAATCAAAGAACTTATGTATTTTTTAAGCAAAAACTTGGAGCCAGAAAAACTTTATAAAGCAATGAGCAATATCAAGGACCACCTCAACAAACATGAGGAAGATATAAAGGCATGTAAGCAAGGAAAACTAACTCGGGATTATAATGACTACGATAGTGAAAGAATATTAACTTTCAGCCACAAATATGATCACCTATATGTACAAGATCATAGCACAGAGATACAAGCTGGCACCAACACTGACATTATACAAACTGGGACAATCAGCACGAGTGGAAGCGAATCGGATGTATTCACTCATAGCTTGGCACCTCAACAACGCACAACTCTCCAGCTGACTTTTTTAGACAAATATCGGACTCTGAGGAGAGGCAGGCTAACAACGAGGGAAACACGGCAACCGAAACCAAGAGGTCAGAGAGGACGGGGTCATGGGCGCGGAAGAGGAATCGGAGAAAGCAGGATTCGTATCCGACAACGATGGGAAAAGAGGCAGGGGACGTGGCGCTATAGGAAGCAACAGAGGACGCGCCAAAGGAGTATACTAATGGATCCAGAAACGGTCAATAAAACCATTATCAATCTTTCTCCAAGAGTATTGAACTTTGATGAAAAAATTACTCTTTGCTTAGGACTGTCTTTATGTTCCTCTTGTCCATCTCACTATGCTAACACCTGTGTTGATTTATTCAAGTATGTCAGGAAGTTAAAACTTAGAAAATGGCACAAAATCAAACACAACACAAGTAACACTGAGCAGAATCGACTCACTGAAAGTCTTAATGAGAATTATAACTTTATCAGTGATGCAGCTGTTCTTGATACCATATACGAACTAGGCCGCTCTCAAACCAATGAAGAAAGTGAGATTACAACAACACAGTTACTAGCTGATTTGGAGATACCTACAGATGTTTCATGTAATACTAACTTTAAGCCTAAATCGAGTTTTATTCCTATGCTACAACATGATAGTATTGACACTTTTCACGAGTGTGTCAGCAAAGCACTTAACGAGTCTAGGCACAAACAAAACAAACAACATTTCAGACAAAACAACAATCTTACACACAAACAAAGATTGGCTCTTAAAGCACTCATGGAGGACGAAAGGATCGTCATCCGTCCAGCTGACAAGGGGGGAAATGAGGTCGTTCTAGATCGAGAACTCTATATCATTGAAGCCAATAGTCAGCTTAATGATGTCAGATTTTATGAGACAGTTAACTTGGATAGATACAATTCGAGCATTACAACCATGTGGGATCTTTGACCACATGGAGTGATAAGGGCATTCTTACTTGGGAAGAATATTGTTATCTTAAGGTTGACTACCCCATCCTCCCCGCCCTGTTTCTCCTGCCCAAGGTTCATAAGGATCCCACTAGTCCATCAGGGCGCACAATAGTATTATCACGGGGCAGTGCTGCGGAACGGATTTCCAAATACATTGACCATTTCCTAAGGGATTTTGTAGTTACTCTTCCCAGTTATTTTAAGGACACCAAAGACTTTCTCAATAAAATCAAAGATCTCAAATGGGAGGAAAACTTTTTGTTGATCACTTTAGACGTAGACAGTCTATATACCATTATAGACCACCAACAGGGACTTGAGGCGTGTGAACATTACCTGGAAATGAGAACTATCAGATTCCGTGAGCATTCCAACATGTTGATGATTATGCTCAAACACTGCATGAATAACAACATATTCCTATTCAATGGAAATCTGTTTCGCCAGGTCACCGGTGCTGCCATGGGGTCTTGTTTCTCTCCCAGTTTTGCCAATCTTTTTATGGGCAGCTGGGAGGAAGAAACAAGATCCCAATTGGATTTACAATCAGACTGGCAACAGGTGTCGATGTGGCTGCGCTACATTGACGATCTGTTTATCATCTGGAAAGGGTCGGTAGAGGAAGCTGAAAGTTTTATTCAAAAATTGAACAACAATGACCACAATATTATACTCAGTGGCAAAATCAGTAGAAAAGAAATAGAATTTCTCGATGTCAAACTTGAAATAAAAAACAACTCAGTTTGCACTTCCCTCTTCAGAAAAATAACAGCAGGCAACAGTATCCTGCATGCTCTCAGTAGTCACCCAGATACCCTTAAATGGAGTATTCCATTTGGAGAACTACTGAGGGCAAAAAGGAACTGTAATACACAGGCGGCATATCAACAAAAAAGTTCCATTATCACCAAGCGTTTCAGAAATCGAAGCAATCCAATGTGGGTACTGAAAAAAGCCATCAAAAGAGATAAACTCATTGATAGATCGATGGCATTAGCAGATCAGATGGCACAAGATGAAGACTTTGCCAATGACCAAACCAGAATGATCATGACTTTCAGCACAGATGCACACATCAGAAAAATCATGGTCAAGAATTGGAACATTTTCAAAAATGATAGTGTCATAGGCAATAGCATACCTGACAGACCCAGTATCACCTTTAGGAGGAACAGGAATCTGAGAGACATGCTAGTCCATAGTGACATTACTATCTATCCTCAGAAAAATCAACATGGCCTCAAGGGTTTTTACCCTTGCGGCCATTGCAACGCATGTAATACCAGCACATCTAGAACACAGGTTCAATACAATGGCATTAGTAAAACCCTGACTCAATTTCTGACATGCAGTACCACATTTGTCGTGTATGCCATTGAATGTACCTGTAATCTATGGTACATTGGCAGCACGACATGCACGGCCAAGAAACGCATAATGGAACACGGGAGAGCGATTACCAATTTTGACCCCAAGTACCCTGTGGCGAGACATTTTAGGGACAAGCACTTTTCTAACATTAGAGACATGAAATATTGTATTCTGGAACATATTGAGAAACATCCCAGAGGGGGCCCTCACCCTCAGACAAAAAGAGCCAAAGTACATCATCGACTTTCAAACAAAAAATCCAGGAGGTTTAAATCAGGAGGAGGAATTGGCAATACATCTGAAAGAGTAAACATTAGGTGCCTTGCCTTTTCTTTCCTCGCTGTTATATACAGTGATCTTTAGGGGCAATGTTATATCATACATTCCCACTTCATTTTCCTCTTCCCTTCCCCATGTCATTCCAACTCCCTTACCCCTCCCCTTCCCAATCTTTTCCTGTTCCCATCTTATCCTCTTGCCCTTCCTTTCCCTTCCTCCCCTAAATCTTTTTTCCTCCCATCCTCCCCTCCTGTATCGTTTTTATGGCCCTTTGTGATTTTCCGTATTAAGATACTAAAGGAATGTTGCCAATCATGATGTGATTAGATTTAAACATGGCAATGTTACAGTTTCTGCCCCTTATTTTGCATCCGGGTTCGCTTTCTTCTTTTATATTGACGAAGTACATATTCATTTTTATGACATTTGTGCACTGATAATAATATCATGTTTTTAACTATTTTTTTCTTTCTTCCTTTGTCTATTTTCACAGGAAGAAAGGAAGGGGTCCATTCACCGTTTCACCTGCACGGACCGCCTACCCTTCTTTCTTCTTTTGCACATGATCACCTCGTCACTCTTACAATCCAACTACAATGTGCTTTGATTTACCTTAACATCAACATGACCCTTGTTTTGCATGTTTCACGGTGAACACTGATCAACTGTCGTAAGAATATTTCATCTATATATTTTATATTTATCTTATTTGTACTGTGAGGAATATTACGCCACCATGGCAGGATTTGTTGTTTTGTTCCCACATTATTACGACATGCTCATTCTGTTTGTTTCCATTTAAAGGTAATTACCCCTTTAGAATTCAATACCCTAGGCGCACTGGCGCATCATGGCACTATCACCTTGTGGACTTGGTCACAGTATGCATCAGTGGATTACACGATATGCTTAAGCTATTTGCTTTGTCTGTCAGCTGTGTATAACTTTATTGACAACACAGCCGCGCACTAACACTGTGGCCCTCGCATTGGTGGATGCATTTTCCCTTTTTCTTTCATTATTCTCTTCACTTCTTCTGCATCGGCCGCATTTTGATCATGTTGTATATGGTGTTTTAATACTGACAACGATTCACAATATGAGTTTGTGTGTATGAGATTTACATCATCACACAGCAAATCATGAAATATGATGTGATTGTTTACAAATTGTTTCACTATAATCATAATGAATGTATTTTTGAAGATATATGTCAGCTGGGCGAAGTTTTGTTTAATGCAGAATAAGCTTTACATTACGTTTCTATTGTGACAATTCAGTCTTATTTCTATGTCGTTGATGTTTTTGCCAATATCAGTGGCTTGATTGGTTGTAGAATTCAAGTGACCAAGCCTCGTCCAGAGGCGAAACGCGTCGTGAATAAACACACTGAACCTTGCCGTAATGGTTTTTGCTGAGAGCACGCTTCAGTGAATGGTTTTGTGATCGATATGAAAAACTGTTGAGAACTGAAACCACTAAATGGTGGGAGAAACGCTCACTTGATAAATATTTGGAAGTGGGTAGAGTTCCATGGGGTTTGAGGGTTCTCATAGCACCATCTTTTGAGAACCCCAACCCCCTCATGCTGAAAGAGTGGGCTACCAACAATTTGGAGGCGTCCAGAAATATGGTTTGCATGTTAAGCAAATATGCGGAAATTGACAGGAATGATATTTTGAAACAAATTGAGGTATTGAATAAGGAATTGGACATGCACAAAGACCAAGAATACATTTAAAAATACAGAGAGGATATTGACACCAGACTAGTCAAACATCAAGAAACCATTAGCCTGCGTAAACAACATAAATTCGCCCGAGACAAACAGGACTACGAGACGGGTAGGATTTTTACCTTTGCCCGTAAATATGATACAATGAAAAGGCAGGCACTCATTCCCAAACCTTCGGTGCAAGTACCCAATGAAGAGTCTGCAATAAGTCTTTCAGATGTGGAATTAAGTTCTAACATTAGTAGTTTGGGTTCAGATGACGAACAAGCAGGAGTGTCTACACGTGCACAGGTGCCAACTCATTTCGCACCGTCTGAGGAATTGGTTTTTTTAATCGAGGACAGGTTGAAAACATTGCGACCAAAAACCCAACAACAACGGAACAAAAACGAAAAAATCAAAATCACAAATGCAACGAAAGGAGGAAACGCCGGAGGGAGAGGTTTCACAAAGAGAGGCAAAAACAAGAAATGGTAGATATTCAACAGGTTATGTCAGATGGAATGATGCCAGACATTGACCATACAGATGAAGCTGATACCATCTCTGCTAATGATGAAATTGATACAACAGTAGTAAACCTATCTGATGTTGTCCTCTCTAAAGCCGACATACAATTACTATCGCTAGGCCTCTCTTTTTGTCCCAAAAATTCCTACAATTATGTGCAGACCAGAATTGATGTTTTTAAATTTATTCGGAAGTTAAAATTGAAGAAACATTTCAAATTAACTAATGCACAGGATCGAGCAACTAATATCATCAGTGAATCTCAACCCTCATCTAGATTCCAAGTTACTGACATTAGAGCTTTGCAAACTGCCCATGAATTGGCATTAGATGAGGATTTTGAGGCTTGCTCGACTCAAGTCAGGTGCGACAGAATGGGGGTTAACATCAACGCATCCTGTGCAACGCCGTTTAAAGCATCATCCACCTTTATCCCCCTTATGCCTAAGGATGCCATTGACACTTTTAATGACATGGTTACTGAGGATCTGAAAGCATTGCAGGTAAAAACATCAAGAAAAATCAAAAAAGCTAAATATATGGAAAGACAATATACGATATTGATGAAAAAACTGAGAAGCAATTCTAACCTAATTATTAACAAAGCCGACAAAGGAGGCAACATTGTCATCTGGCCCAGAACAGAATATATGGAAGAAGCTCATCGGCATTTGGCAGATACATCTTGCTACAGAAAAGGGAATTTCAATGAGATCCGTAACCTGAAAGAGTCAGTGCATAAAGAACTCAATCAATGGAAAAGAGAGGGATTGTTAAAAAAACAAGAATTGGCGTTTCTGAAGGAAGATTTTCCATTGACCCCTACGTTTTATCTCATTCCTAAAATACATAAACTGGTATCTCCTACACCTGGGCGCCCCATTATTTCTGCCCAAGGTAGTCTGTTGGAAGCCATTTCTAAATATGTGGACTATTTCTTCCAGAGTTTTGTTGTAGAACTCCCTTCTTATATCAAGGACACAGGACATTTCCTCATGAAATTGATAGAAGTTAAATGGGAATCAGATTACATTCTTGTGGCCTTAGATATATGTACCCTATACACCAGCATAGAACACACAGATGGCCTTAATGCGGTCAGGTACTTCTTGAACCAAAGTAATATGCGTTTAAAAAACCATACTGATATGCTATTGAAAATGATAAGGTTATGTTTAACGAATAATTATTTTCTGTTTAACAACGAAATTTATCAGCAGCAGAGGGGAGTTGCCATGGGGGCATGCTTTTCCCCAACCTATGCGTGTTTACACGTGGGGTGGTGGGAGGAGCATGTCCTCAGGCACAATCCTAGCTTTGCCAATAATATCATTCATTATTGGAGGTTCATAGATGACATATGTATGGTGTGGAGAGGGACAGAAAGTTCTGCCAGGGACTTTGTAACAGCAATTAATGATAACATCCTGAATTTGAAATTCACCTCCCAAATAAGTACCACTAAGATACAATTCTTAGATGTTGAAATCTATATCAAGAATAATGCCCTTGAAACTAAACTTCACAGGAAGAGTACAGCGAGCAATTCTATCTTGCATGCCACCAGTGGCCATCCGGGACATCTTATAAAAAGCATCCCCTATGGGGAATTCATACGGATGCGCAGAATTTGTAGTTCTGAGCTAGATTTAGAAATATGCCAAAGTGAGGCCATCAAAAGATTCTTGAAACGAGGCTACTTAACGAAAGACCTTTTAGTAGCTAAAGAGAAGGCCAACAGCAAAAACAGGGAAGATTACTTTGTTAATCTAGCTTAGAATAGAGACACTGCGGGCATTGATGTAGTGGTCAGGGAGGAAAGAACCTTCAATCTGATTACCACTTACAATACAGAGGAACGCAAAATAAGGGGCATTTTAAAGAAACATTGGCCCATATTGAAAACAGACATTAGTCTAGCTCCAATACTTCCTGCTGAACCTTCCCTTGTTTTTAGGAGGGCGCCCTCTATGAGGGACTCTCTGGTTAAAACTAGTCCAGAATTCACAAACAGCAAAGTAAGGGTTTCCAACAAAAAGGGCTTCCACAAGTGCTTTTCGTGCAGGGCATGTAAGTTCGGGGTATAGGTAGAAGGTTATGACGTTACCTGAGCCTATATTTGGGTACCTATATGAAATTTAACACTTGGGAGATAGACGAATATTGGACCAAGATGAATATCAGTTCTTGAAAGTTGAGTATCCTGTGGTTCCCACTTTTTATCACATACCAAAAATCCTTAAAAACAGCACTAATACCACCTGGACGGTCAATAGTTTCTTGCAAAGGAAGCATGCTAGAGAACACCTCTATTTTCATGCATCCACAAAATATCCTTTGTCCATTTGTCTAAGATCTAATTTCTTTTATTAAAGACACCATCGATTCCATAAAGTTGATTGACAATATATTATGGGAACAGAACTTTCTATTAGTGGCTTTGGACATCACTAGTCTTTACACCAGTATTTACCATCTACAAGGTTTAGAGGCTGTAAAAACATTCCTCAGAGAAAGACCTTTGAAATTCCTTGAACATAATGAAATGGTGTTACAACTTATATAATTTTATCTGCATAATAACATCTTTGTATTTGGACCAGATGCATTTACAAAAACAAGGGACAGCCATGGGCACTTGCTTCACCTCCAGCTATGCAAATCTTTTTGTGGGCTGGTGGTAAAAGCACATGGCCTGGGCTTCATTATAATGAACGATGGGCTGATAAAGTGGCAGTGTGGGCTTAATACATTGACAACATATTTATTGTTTGGCGAGGTTCCCACGCAGAAGTAGAGGAATACATTCATGCTCTCGATGACAATAGTTATGACTTACAATTTACCAGCCACATTAGTAACTCTGAAGTAGCATTTATAAATCTTCTGGTATAGGTGGACGGTGAACAACTTATGACCAAATTATATCGTAAGCCCATGGCAGGCAATGCCACATTACATTTTACGAGTCAATACCCTCATTGTTTAATTAACGGTACCCCTTACGGAGAGCTACTGTGCATTAAGCATAATAGCACCACTCATGACAGCTATGAGACAGCTAAACTTGAGGCATTATCGAGGTTCCAAAGAAGATGTTACCCTAGGAAAACTTTACAAATGTCCATGAATCGAGTTTATCAATAGGATATACAACAATTGTTAATGCAGAGGACTCGAAGAGAAGCTGATGAAGTGACCAGATTAATTCTTATCTTCCTAATCGATTCCAATAAGATACGGAAAATGTTGGCTAAACATTGAAACATCATAAAGGTGGATGGATGATTTGGCCATCTATTTCCCCCACATCCTAGGATCACCTACAGGAAAATTACATAATTGAAAGATCTATTTGTGCACAGCCATTTCTCTAATAAAAGCTCAGCGAAATCAAGGGTAATGGGTGTCTATGCCTGCATAAAATATAAAGTGTGCAGGAGAAGTTTCAAAATCAAGCACTATCTAGTCCCGGGCAGTGAAACCCGGAAACACATAAAGAAGTTGCTCAATTGTAACACTGATTGGGTTGTCTATTGCATACTTTGCCCATGCAACTTGTTATATGTTGGTAGTGCGGTACATCAAGCTAAAAAGAGAATACTAGAGCATATGCAGGCAATAACTACATGATAGTAGTTTTCAAGTAGATAGACACTTTGTGTCTTTTCATCTGAGCAACAGTAACCTCCTAAGCTTTTATTGTATTGATCAAGTGCCCATCCTAGATAGGGGGGAGAACAGGGTGAGGATTTCCCATCAGCTTGAATCTAAATACACTATAGAGCTGAGGAACCTGGTCTCATATGGACTACACAGTGAAGCAGAATTGTGGGTCCATACAGGTTAGGGATTCAAATGTGTAGTCCAGTAGATAAATCTCTCTTTGTGGGTTTTTAATGAGCTTCATCCACACCAAGTCTCTTTTTAATGGAAATTAGAAAGGAAAATAGGATTTAAAACAAAACACTTGGTTGAGGTGGCACTTTTGTCAGGTCGGACGAACACATTCGATATATGACCTTTAGGTAGGTTTAGTTCCACTACATGATGTTGGAGTTACAATATGCCGCACGTGCACTTTAGTTTGATCATTGTTGAATTCCCATAATGACAAAAAGTTCAATTTGTGTATTATCATGGGGAGCGGCTGTGTTAGATTTCCTAGTATATTGAAATTTCCTATTATTGCCCGTTCAGGGCTAGATTTTTGCTGAATGGGCAGTGCTGGGGGATTCCTGTATGTGAAAATAATGGATAATCCCATATTCCATTATAAACAGTTCTAAGAATTTAAAACTGTTAATTACATATTGCATGAATTCAGCAAAAATCTATCTTTCAAGAACTGATATTCATCTTGGTCCAACATTCCTCTATCTCTCAAGTGTTAAATTTCATATAGGTACCCCAATATAGGCTCAGGTAACGTCATAACCTTCTACCTATAGTCATCCCTACATTACAAACATAACGGGTCTTGGGGACTGACCTTTTACCTAGATATGAAAAATGCTCACAGAAAGCAGGATTTTCCCTGGTAAAAGCTTGATACATTGTGCATGAGGATTCTTGGAAACTCAGCAGGACTACCATCTGCTGTATTATAACTATGTATAAAGTTCAGTCCCGATGTCATCCTAAGTCCAACAAGTGGCAGAGCTAGGTAGGAGCTCCGAGGAGACCTTTGGGTATATAAACATCACATCTTGCTGAGACAAACAGAGGAGATCAGGATTTTCCTGCCGACTCAATGACGCAAGACGCTGAGCTTCCTGCATGCAGATACTCCAGCTCGCAGGAGTCTAACATCCCTTGTGGGGTGTCCGACTCGAGACAAATACGTATTGCCACAGTTTCTCACTTCAGGTAATGGGGTTGACTTTATCCTAGAGGGATTCTTGGCTCAACACCTACATACATCTTGCACATTCTATACAGATTTCATAGGAACTACACAACATGGTGCCACCAACATTGGTTGGGTACTTATTTAATAGTGAATTCTGAGTAGTTCAGTTGTGCTATACTCAGAGACCCCTACTCACATTTCCCCAGAGACGTCTGAAGTGGGAGGGAACATAAATCAGCTGCAGCGGAGTATGAAAATCCTATTTATTGGCTGTTGGTGAATCAAGCTTGAAGGACACATTGTTCCTATTGTGCATAACACCTTCTCTCAGTTCCCTTACTAAAATAATGACTGAGCAACAGGATAATGCTGTGCAAGACCTAGATCTCTCAGCAGAAGAAGAAGATGCAGATGCAATACAAATTACAGAAAATGTTAGAAATGCCATCACCCTCAAACTAGCTTCATATGATTTACCAGCTAGGGATGGGCTAGTAATCTTCGTGATTGAGGCACACAAATCATATAGAACAGAGGTATTCTATTGATGGGTTTGATTCCCACAGGCAAAAGCACGAACAAAAACATTTCATTAATACAAAAACTATGAGATACCAAACGAATATTGTCCGTACGAGGACATTGAAGTTACGCTCAATGCCAATAGGAGATTTACACACACTTCATAAAGAACTAATAATACAGAAACATGACACAGTTCATGATGAGAACACTCACACTTTAGCCAGCAACGAATACACCAACAAGTCCAATTCAAACATCAACAACTAAAATCACACCACAAATGTTACACGCAGTCATGGGCAAGATGCCGGCAAAACATGAACAAATGCCGTTCCGGGTAGCTCAAAAAATAACACAGCTAGAGGTGGTATTTTCACACACCAGCCCACAAAAAATACACAGAATGTTAACAATCTACTGGCCAATGGGGATAACTCCCCAGATAGAGGATTGTACCACAAAAGTACCGAGATTTAAAAAAGTTAGGACCGGAGGTAGATCCTTCAGAGTTGCGGCTGCTAAACTATAGAACAGCTTGCCTCTAGACATCCGGCAAATGAAGGAACTCCTCCCTTTCAGTAAACGGGTCAAAACCTGGCTGTTTCCGAAATGTTAACTTGCTGGCCATTTTTCTGCTGCCACCAGTGCCTCCCCCCATCTGGAGTTATCTCAGCGCCAGGATGCCTGTGAGGTGACAGCCGCGCTATACAAATGTTAAAAATAAATAATAAATAAATAAATAAAACATGAGGTACAGTTTTTGCTGCCATATATACCAAGACTCATGGTATCCCGTCATTAGCTGTAATACCAGAGGCATTAAGACAAATACAGAATGAGTATGGATCAGAAGCTGCTCTGAACTTACAGATGAAATTACTAGGGGCCAGATGTAGGTCGGCAAATACCGGTCGGTAACGGCCGATTTCGGCCGTTACAGGCCGGTATTTGCAAATGGAGATGTAGGGGGCATTTTATTTACAGAATCGGTATATTTACCGATTCGGTAAATTTACAGAATCGGTAAAATACCGAATCGGTAAATATACCGATTCTGTAAATCAATATGTAGGTGGCACTGTAATCAGTGCCACAGGCCCTTACCGAATCGTTATTTACCATGGAATACTATTCCATGGTAAGTAACGAATTCCTGTGTACATGCACATCTGTGCATGTACACCTGTGCCATTTGGCACACAGACATGCCCTAAGGGCATGTCTGTGTGCCACATGGCGCACAAGCCAGAAACAGGGGTGCAACAGGGTGTCAAAGTGACACCCTGTCCCCCTTGTAAATTCGGTAATTTTACCGATTCGGTAATTACCGATTCGGTATTTGCTATTGAATCCTATAGGCTTCAAGGCCCATAGGAATCAATGGCAAATACCGATTCGGTAATTACCGAATCGGTAATTACCGAATCTTACAGATTCGGTATTTTTACCGAATTATTTACCTACATAGCAATTACTGAATTGTAAATACCGAATCGGTAAAATTCGGTATTTACCATTCGGTAAATTGCTATTACCTACATCTGGGCCTAGGTCATTTTCGCCAGGTATAAGCTGTAATATTAGCTACTATTAAAGGGGAGGCAACAGTGGCGGCAATACACCAACACCTGAAGGAGTTCACTCCTCTATAATAGGAACATGAATTACGTAAAATAATTGAAACTGCATATGCAGAATTAGGTAGAGACAGTTTAGGAGATAGCGATACAACCTCAGCTGATGGGTGGTACCTAGAAGGATACCTTCAAGCAAAAACCTGCTTCTTTAAAGAAGAAATGGGATAATAAAAAGCAAATAAAGAATAAAGAGAACAGATCTCAATACAGAGGTAGGTCTCCTCAACTAGAGCCCTCGGAAAGGAGGTATAACCTCAGGAATAGGGACATTAGAAAACATGACAGGTATCCGGAAACTGATACACATTTCTCTTGTTCCTTTCAGGGTTCATCGAAAAACTCTGAGAGGGAAGGACGGTCAGAACACAGACAAGAAGAGCGAACAAACTCCAGACAATAGTTCTCCATAACCTGATGGAATTTCTGGTGACAGATGAGCTGAGTTGGGTGGGATGAAGATTCAACCCACCACGTGATACCATTAAAATCTACTCCGACTCCACAGAAATAGTATCCAATAAAACAGGAAGCGAAAAAAACAGGTCAGGGAGATCTTCGATCAACTTGAATACCAGGGTGTAAAACTTGCACCTCTTCAATGAATAATCCTTTGTTTCCCATAATTTTTATTTATTTTTTATTTTATTTATTTGCAGAGTTTTATATAGACCGGGAGGTATCAGAGCGCTTTACTTGAGGATCAGCGAGTTACGAGTAACAAAATTACAACAGTGACAGGAGCCAAGTATAACATAGGAGAAAAACAGTGATTAAAACAATAGCATAAGTTATTAGCGCATAGCATAGCCAAGACACACGTTCAATGAGGCATGGAATGTAGAGTAGGAATGGTAAAACGGGATAAGGAATGCAGTCAGGTCCGGCAGACAGGCTGGAAGGGAAAGGCTGCCACAGGAACACGGAGGGAGGAGGCGGAGGGGAGAAAGGAAACACAGCGGAGAGACGAGTATGAACTATGTCCAATGTTCAACTGGGTAGGCGACGGCCGCGGGGGTGAATCCAAAGCCAATCTCCTTTATAGCTGCCTAAACAGCTCCACCGGAAATCGGCCATGTTGCTTGGTCTCATCGGTCAAGTACAACATATACGATTTCCGCCAGGGGGGCCTTGTCACTTCCTCAGCCAATCTATTCCTATTATGAGCGTTTTTTAATAATTTTTTTCAAGACTTTGCCAATGCTTTAAGTCTATTAAGTTCATGTCTGATCAGGAGATGAATTTAAGGTTCTTTGCCTTGGATTTAGAAGATTCTGTTACATATAGTCCGTTGTTAGTCACCAGCTTGAGGTCAGGCCAGGCAGTAGTAGTAATTAGGGCATTGAGGGCCTTTTTGGTTGCCATTTTGAAGTCAGGCTGTACACAAGTAATACTTAATGAATCTTAAAAAGTGCCTCTTACTTCGTGAAAAGAGACAGATTCGGAGAGGAGACAGCCGTGGCGTCCGGAAGGCATGCTCATACGCTCAGGATGCTCAGTTCATTTTCCGGTATTCATTTAGCAGGGCTTTCGGCAGACCACATAGCCCCCACGGCATACCACTCTCAGGCGGGGAGATCAACAATGCCAATTGTACCTCAGATAGAGACTTGGTAACCACTACGATCACTGTGCCTGTGTCCAATCAAGTGCGATCAATTGCCTTGTGTGTAGGCGCCATTATAGTATCAGGCCAAACGGCTTAATGATATGGAGGAGTTCTGCAGGGATTTGACGAATAACACAGCCCCTTGTCAAACCTTTCTTGGACGGTGAGATGAACAATGCCAATCGATCATCAGATAGAGCCCAGAACCCCACAGGGATGCTTACTTGGCAAGCACTCCATTTGCTGTGTCAGCTATTGTGTCGAGACTGCGGCCATGTTGTTAGTGATAGGCTGAGGACGGGTATATCTCCGCAGACCGTGATCGAGAAAAGTCACCAATACGCTGGAAAAATGTTGACCCCTCATAATTTGGTTCTGTAGATGTTCCAGATTCTGGGACAGGTAAGAATGTTATCGGATCCAGTTTTTGTGGTGGGATAGCAAGCTGTAAAGGTCCGCGGTGGCGGAGCTGCACAATTAGACTGTCATGAACTGCCAAACGGGGCGGCCCTGGAAATCACGGAAAGCAGTCCAAGGATCACCAGTGGTGGAGGAGGTCCAATCAGTGGTGGAGGTGGTCCAATCAGGGATTTTTGCCTGGGATTTGTGCAAAGGCGATCCCAAACTGGGGAGCTCCCGACCTGAGCCCCTTACCCGTCGGCATGAAACCGGACAACTTATATCATCTAGTTTTAGTCTATTGGCATTTAAACTCATGCACAAAAAAAGTTTGCAATACAAAATGCACACAGTGCCACATTGATGAATAACATTGTGCAGAAAAAATATAAAACAACATTAGATATCTCAAATGGATTTTTCTGCAAAATATAGCATCTGAGAGCAGATATTTGAGAGCATTCTCAGCACTGGGGTCCCAGTGTCAATTTTGTCGACTCCCCTAGGGGTATAAAAACTGCCCGGGGCTGTTCTCAGCTAGGGTAACTGAGTTACTTCATAATATGGATGAGGAAGCATTGTCCTATGTAGATGATATTTATCTTACGGATGATGACCTAGAGGAACACTTGACCAGGGTGAGCACCATCATTTTGGGATTCGCCTCTGAGAGCTACAAATTAAACTTCAAGAAATCAACAAAAAAAACACCCCAATGTCCTATTTTTGAGAAATGAGCTCTCAAGTGAAGGAAAAAGCTTGGCAGCTAACTTTTTGGAAAAGTGTGCTCTGCTCCAACCTGCAAAATCATTGAAAAATGTACATTTCATACTGGTATTCCTGAATTTTGGTAGAATATACATTTTGGATTACACAGAAAGAGTTAAACTTTCTACAACCTCATAAGACCTGATTTTTCAGTTAGGCAATGGACACAGGAACAAAGAGATATCCTTTGTTCCCTACAAGCTGACATGATAGCATCTAAACACTTACAGACACGCGTAAATGTCCGCAACTTGGTGATCTGTATAGTTGCGGGTCAATCTGGGTATACCTACTTAACATACAATGAAGGCGAAACAGTACCCATTGCATACAAATCACACTTATACACGAACACTGAGATGCACTTTGCATCAACAGATAAAATTCTGACAGCTGTACAGACGGCTGTAGTGGCTCAGAGAAAATAGGCTAGCGTTCCAAATACTAAAGCTTTACATTCGAGATAGATACAATGGGCATATTGTCTCACTGCATCAGATGTATAATACAGATACAACCCAAGTCTAAAAACACAAGCATTTTTGCAATATATGCAGGAATATCCTCTCCGAAATGAAATAATGCCTCTAGATCAGTATGAATGTACATTGACGGATCTGCTCAGCCGGCGATTGGAAGTAAACAGCAATACAGTGCTGCATGTGCGATTGTGAAAGGTCGTATGCAGGACAAAAAGTTCCATCCAAGCTGTACAAAAACACAGTCTTTAGGAGATTGCACAGCACAGCTGCAGAATTAATAGCTCTATTGCTGGCACTGACAAATACGGTTTGAGAATTCCCCACACTAATTGTGTGCAATTCTTTTTACTGTGTTCAGTCATACAATAAATATCTTCTCCATTGGGGACAAAATGGGTTTAAAGACTCAAAAGGTGGTACAATTAAGCATAAAATGCTATGGGAACAGGTAGTTGAGTTGAAAAACGAACTGCTATGGGCTCATGTGATACATACTCTGAGTCATTAACGTGATAGTGTTCACGGTATAGGGAATTCATTGGGTGATGAAGCTGCAAAGGAGGCGGTACAAACTGCTTCCGTAGCTGCAATCACTCGTTCAAAAAAAAAGAATAGACAGACAAATAATGGTAGCTGTCATTGCTTCCCGCAAAGAAAATAAGGCATTGCCGAAAGGTTTTCCACTTGAATACTCCTACAAGTTAGATGCAAATAACGTTCCATTTGCTCAGATTCTCAGAGTGGGGGATAGAGTAATACCAAACATGGATCGCGGATTGGGCTTAATATTAGCTGACACGAGGGTCTGGGTTCTGCACAATCAGGAGTTACTGCAACAGTTTCTTTACTGAAACAACACTATTGGTGGCCAGGGTTTACAAAGGAGAACAAAAAGGATGTCCTAAAGTGCGACATCCGTCAACAGATAAAGGGCTCCACCATAACACGTCCAGCGCAGACACCATTGCTAATATCAGACAGACCACTCGCGTGTCTATTTGGACCACTGCGGCCCCTTACAATCTGATGGGGCTTACAAGTATATGATTGTTGCAGTGGATTCCTGCTCAGGATTCCTTTGGGCATGGCCTAAGTGCTCAGCTAACGGTCAAACTGTTATCAAATATTTGTGAGTCTTTATAGGGACATATGCAGTTGGCAAATGACATTCTGACCATGGCCCCACGTTTAGCTCTAGGGCTTACAACAAAGCCATGGGAAGTTTGGGTATTGCACTGTGGAACTCCTCTTGGTACCATCCAGAGGGAAATTTGGTTGTGGAGAGGAAAAACCAGGACTTAAAGCAATCATTAACAGCTAGAGTATTCGGCGTGGGTGGCAGTTGGGTCAATCACTTATATGGGGTACAGCGGGCCTTGAATAACATACCAAGAAGTTCTCTAAGGGTTGTCACTCCTTATGAGGCCCTATTTGGGATGAGAATGTGGGTACCTGATCTTGATTGTGAAGCACAGTGGCGGATGAGAAACCTTTTGACATCAATAAACATTTGGCTGTTTTACAGGATCTCAATGAATCCAGGGCGCTATAGAGTAATGTGCAGGTAAAACGGACCACCACTGGGGATGTCAAGTCAGTCACAGCAAGACCGGTCTGGATTCCGAAAGTCGGGTATCTGATCAGTGAAAAGGTAGTGGACAAGAAAGAATTTGGGCCATCCTACAGAAAGCCTGTACCTGTCCTGGTCGTCGAAGGAACAAGAACTGTACTTCTGCCACCTCTGGCCGGAAAAAAAGAGAAGAGATTCGTCTTCATTGATCTGATCAAACCACAGTATCTGGCGGATACTGAATAGTAGGTCTTGTGGGCTCCCGAGTACCAACGCCCTCCTCTAGCTACTATACAGGAAGTCCAGACAGAAAGGCTCATCACGTTTGAAGAGTCTCCTAACAGAATGATGGACTATGCAACAACACCATGGAACTGGTTCCTCTTGAAACAGAAATTTAAAATAAAAATGAAAGACAAATTTCAATTCAACCGAACACTGATGTCTACATAAATATGCGTCAACAAGAGCCATCTACAAGTTCAACAAAACCTGCTGAGCTACCTTTAACAGATCGAACTGCATTTGGCTATTTGATCGACGTTGATACCTTTTCCTTAGATTCAAGTGAACCAGAAACAACGCCAGCCACAATATCTCGTTAACAACCAATCTTCATTTTTAAAAAGACATACCTGCTGTCACCGTGGCTAGAACTTTGGATAATCACCGGTATACTGTTCTTTCTTTTCTGTATAGGCTTAGTAACTGTGTTCTGCTTACTTATTAATGGAACTGATCTGGGCCAAAGCTCTGCAGCATCAAAAGTGAACTTGATCCTGAAACCTCATGTTTCATCACATCGTGAACAAAGAGACTTATCATCTGAACAATACAGCAGTTCCTATACCTGATGGTATAGTATGGGACAAGTTTGAAAATGATATATTTGGTTTAACCAAACTTTTAAAAATACCTAATTTATTTAAAATGTCCTTAAATTATATCATTACCTCCAGTACATTTTCCGATGATTGGGATTTTGAAACTGTAAACAATATGTTGTCTGATTTAGAACAATCTGCCGCATTTTCTAATAATGAAATGTTAGAAGACACATCAGATTTTAACACCATGTATTGCTATCAATATCAATGTCATAATTTTCTACACAAATCCAGTACCCCTAAGAATGTTTTCGCATATCAGCAATGGGAACATTGCCCTACACCACCAAAAAGTACTTTGAAAACTTTTGCACAGAACTTTTCATATTTATCAGGGTTCAATATTTCTGACCCAACCTCATTCTACTTGGAGGTTGCACCGACATCTACACAGAAAAATATGCAGACCAACACCAAACAGATTTGCTCTGCTTCTTTTATTACCCAACTGTCTGAACAGGGTTTTGACTTATGGAAGGACACTATAGACTTAAAATCAGTCTGGGGTTCCAGAGACTGGCAAGTCCAGGGAACAGAAGTGCTATTTAGAGCATGCCTCATTCCTCAGCATATGATATTTCTAAACGATACTGTGCAACAGACTTCCTGTCTTAGAATAGGCTAGAATAAGGATTTGAACACACCTCACATTCCAACACCATCAAAAGGTGCGGGTAATTTTACATCACAAGAAAGCATTAAAATAGATCAGACCCCAATTGGAATCGATGGTTGGTTTGGCCCACAGACACAAAAAGATGTCAGGGAAGAATCAGGGGTACCACCAAAGAGTTTAGTATCCACAGCCAAGACCCTTGCTATGTACAAAGAGAGCATCCAGGGGAGGTGACATCATACAGTGTTGGAATGTTGTGCCTCGATTGGCTAAAAACCTCAACACTACCACAGGTGGAATAACACTTATCCTTACTTACAGAGGATATGGACCTCTGTTAGAACAAGATGTGCCCATACTACAGCACGGGCAATCACAATTACGTTTTATTATGTTATTGAGCTGGACGCTGCAATCATAGCGCAGGATATGTGCCTTGGTGTTTTAACCACAGTACATCACTGTTTTCTGCATACAATCTAACGGAAAGACAGATGAAAATGGCACAGAGGGGAGCAAAATATACAATGCTGCATATTGAAAAACTGGACAGATTACCTTTTACTGTGGCAGAATCACTGTTCACAGAGTGGTTGATCCATGGCCATATAACATTATCGGTTTCCAGTTTCAATACTGCCTAGAACAACAACAGGCAGGCAGATATGAAGCGATGGGTAGGGAATTCATCAAGGAATCTTGGGAATTACCGTACAGATTTCGATGTAGGAGTGGGGATCTAGAAGTATTTCTAAGCGGTACAAACTGTGAGAAAGCTTTAGGTGGATCTATGATATGCCAGGATATTATGCTGCATGGGGCTTGCAATGGTTCAGTAACGAACCTATCCTGTCACTTGAGGGGTACCCCGGCAGCCGTGATTACCCCAGTATTCAGGCTACTTTAAAATGGGAGTTACTTGATGCTGAACGATCAAGGTTGTTGTGGGATGCTTCCAGGCATCACACATCTTGTCACCGTGAGCTCCAGGGTTGCTTGCTGTAAGCAAGTATTGTTTCCACCAACACACAAAGTCAGGGAGGCTCCGCTAAGGCCTTCGTTTAATGTTTCCTTTATACGGCAGCCATGCTTCTACAGAAGACTGTGCCCTTACCCTCCACCAGGGAGACTTTTGGTCCTCAAATAGCAAGGTCCTCGGCAGAGATACAGGCACTCAAACATACGAATTGCCCCTTCCATTTCAGAGAAATGGTAAATCGTATCTTTAACATGTCTGATACGACGGGTATAGTTTACCTATTTTAGACCATAGGTACGGGACTGTTAAGCACCTTTCAGACGGTCCTCAGAGTTATACTAAACTTCATACACTCCGTATTTGGTAGCATTATTGGAGGACCTTCTGCTGAGCCTGTTTCTAATAGCAGGGTTCCTAATTGTAATTTTTTGACTACACAATTGATGTCCCAGTCATCAAGGTGATGGAAAAAGCACTCCTGGAGCATAAATACAGTGACCGCATGGTCACCTGGGCACACCTCGCCCACAGGAACAAAGCGCCTCTTGGTTCCTGTCATTTAGACCAGTCTGGATGAACTTTATCCTACCTGTTCTGCAGAGAAGAATGCGTGTTGGATTTTTGACACTTCCATCAGTTGCACAACCGGACTTTGATGCTTTACTGCACCCGATAATGGCCCATGTTCTGCAGTGTCCCCAGCATATTCCTATGTTGATGGTGGTATTCTTAGAGGCTCCACAGGAACTCTCTGCTCCTGTTTGAATGGATACCGGCTCCTCTACTGACACCCAGTCCTTGGATGATGCACAGGCTGCCAAGCAGCGGCTGCGGGCAGTGCGGAAGATCATCTGTGCTCAATTGGCCTTCCTGACCGAGACCTGGTGGAATGAGGCCTCGGCCCCCGATATCACCTCTGCCATCCCGGACGGCTACAAGATCGCCCGCAGAGACCACACCAATGGAATTGGCGGAGGAATAGTCATCGTCCACAAGTCCACTCTCAAGGTCTTTACCCACTCAGATGACACCCTCAGTACCGCCGAACACCTGCATTTCAGGATCCACACCGACCCCAACATCACCCTTAGAGCAACCCACCTATACAGACCAACCTGGGCGAAGCACTATGCTACGCTCACGTAGTTTGCGAAGTTTGCGCAACTTCGCACTATGCAAGCTGCACGTAGCACAGTGCGAACGCGCGTAGCCAGTGCGGCGGTCATTTTTTGCTTGTTCGCGGTCCTCAACGTCATGTTCGCGACCGCGAGCAAGCAAAATGACATCCCAGCGAGACTCTCAACGCGGGGAGGTCAGGTTTCTCATTGCGAGTGGTCGTGCATGCTCGCGACCGCTTGCGATGAGAAACTACCAGTTCGCGTTGAGAAAGCTGCCGCTCGAGTAAAAATCTACTCAAGCGGCAGCAAAATAACTGCTCGCACTGTGCAAGATGCCATTTTCAATGATTGTACAGTGCCGGATGCTTGTTCGCACTGTGCAATCATTGAAAATGCATCTTGCACAGTGCGAACATGCTACTACGCAGCTCGCGTAGTGCTACGTGAAGTTCGCGTTGTGCGAAGTGCACTTTGCGTAGCTTCGCGTAGCGCTACTTTGCGAACTACGCCCAGGGTTAATACAGACCCCCTGGAACCCAGCCACAGTTCAGCGATGCAATCGCCGACCTCTTCAGCACCCACACACTCGCCTCCATAGACTACATCATCCTTGGGGACCTGAACTTCCACCTCGAGAGCATCAATGACGTCAACTCCGCCACCCTGATCGCCAACCTCGCTAACCTCGGCTTCAGATAGCTCGTCACCGATCCCACCCACGCCGCCGGCCACACGCTTGACCCCATCTTCTCAGCAAAACTCCACTGGACCGATAACCGCTGCATCCACTTCACCTACAAGAAGCCCACAATGCACCACCGCGCCCAAAAGCTGCCCCGTCGCTGCTGGAGCAAAGTTACCGAGGGTCAGCTGACTGCCACCTTCGCCCTAAACCCACCAACCGAACCCACCGACCCAGACGCCCCCACCCGCAACCTCAGGCAGTGGATCAACGAATGCCCAACACCCCGCCCCGCTCAAAAAACCCTCCAACAGCCGCACCAGCAATAAAGCCACCTGATTCACCAAAGAACTCCAGGCGTCCAAATGCACTTGCCAGACATTGGAGAAGAAATGGATCTACGAACGAACACCGGACAGCCACGCAGCCCACAAGGACACCACCCGCGGACACCACCACCTCATTAGACTTGCCAAAAGATCTGCCTTCAAAACCCGCCTGGACAAAAATGCACACGACAGCAAAGAGCTCTTCAGCATTGTGAAAGAACTCTCCAACTCCAGCGCCAATGCCAACGACATCCCGCCCTCACAAGAACTCTGCGACATCCATGACAGCTTTAACACAACCACAACAGCCACCCCAACCACACCAGAACCCACCCCACCCACGAACCCCATCCACATCAACAGCCTGACCTCCTGGACCAATGTCATTGACGATGAAACGCACAAGACCATGAACTCCATCCACTCAGGATCACCGTCTGATCCCTGCCCGCACCACATATTCAAAAAAGCCGACGCAGCCATCGCACCCCAACTTCGGAAAGTGATCAACACCTCCTTCAAAACAGCCACATTCCCGGAAAGCTGAAAGCATGCCGAAATCAACACTTCTCAAGATACCCAAAGCGGACCCCAAGGACATCAAGAACTTCCAGCCCATCTCCCTGCTCCCGTTCCCAGCAAAGGTCATCGAGAAAATCGTCAACACGCAACTGACCCGATACCTCGAAGACAACAACATCCTAGACCCGTCCCAGTCCGGATTCCCGAAGAAACCACAGCACAGAGACAGCCCTCATCGCCGCCACAGACGACATAAGGGCCCAACTGGACAACAGCGAAATATCGGCCCTCATCCTTGTGGACCTGTTAGCCGCCTTCGACACGGTCTGCCACCACACACTGAAGACATGCCTCCAAGAAGCCGGAATCCAAGAGAAGGCCCTGGACTGGACCCCCTTCCGCTCCGAAGCCACCGACATCATCTGCGGCGTACCCCAGGGATCATCCCTCAGCCTGACGCTGTTCAACGTCTACATGGCCCCCCCTCGCTCAAGTCGCCCGCCAGCACGACCTCAACATCATCTCCTATGCCATCGACACCCAGCTCACCCTCTCCCTCACCAAGGATCCGCACACAGCTGTCGCCGAATGGATGAGGAACAGTCGACTGAAGCTGAACTCGGACAAGACATAGGTCCTCATCCTCGGACCCACCCCCTCAGCCTGGGACAACTCCTGGTGGCCAACATCACTGGGAACAGCACCAGCACCCACCGACCACGCACGGAACCTAGGATTCATCCTCGACTCCGCCCTCTCCATGTCAAAGCAGGTCAACGTCGTCTCCTCCTCCTGCTACAACACCCTCCGCATGCTTCGCAGACTCTACAAGTGGATCCCCACCGAAACAAGACGGACGGTGACATAGCCCCTCGTAGGCAGTAGACTGGACTACAGCAACGCACTCTACGCAGGCATCCTGACCAAACGCCTGCGACGCCTGCAACGCATCCAAACTGCTCCGCCCGACTGATCCTCAACATCACTCACCGCAGCCACATCACCACATCACCCCCCACCTGAGAGACCTACACTGGCTCCCCGTCAGCCAGAGGATCACCTTTAAGTTGTTCACCCATGCACACAAAGCACTCCACAACACCGGACCAGCCTACCTCAACAGCAGACTCAGCTTCTACACCCCCACCCGCCAGCTCCGCTCCGCCAGCCTCGCCCTTGCCGCTGTCCCCGCATCCAACGAACAACCTCTGGCGGCAGATCCTTCTTCTTTCTCGCCGCCAAGACCTGGAACACCATTCCCACCCACCTACGACAGACCCAAGACCTGTTCACCTTCAGAAGACTCCTCAAGACCTGGCTCTTCGACCAGTAGCAGCACCTCCCCCCCCAGCGCCTTGAGACCCTCAAGGGTGTGTAGCGCGCTTTATAAATACTTGATTGATTGATTGATTGATTGATTCAATCTGCAAGGTGTTACAAGGGTCGTCATCTCCCAGCCAGGACACATAAACATTTGGCTTGTGTGCTGGCAATAATTCTGTTTTTTTTTTTACACAAACTAAAAATTGGAATTCCAAAACAATTGACACTTTTTATGACCTGCTTCAAACTATATATACAGACACATTAGAGCTATTGCTTGAGTGAAAATTCTTTATTTTCCTTTGAACTTATTTTAGAATTTTTTAACATTTTCAGCAGAACTATTGTTTTACTGTAGTTGTGTGTGTACCACTACCTAGACAGCCTAGTAGTATGTTAGAATTTGATTATGTCGCCCAGTCGGATGAAGAGTGGGTGTTATATTCCATATAGGTACCCTCAAGTAACGTTGTAACATTCCACCTATTCTCTCCCCTACATTACAAACACAGTGGGTCTTGGGGACTGACCTATTACCTAGATACGACATTGGTCACATAACGTGGGATTTTCCCTGATAAGCCTCATACATTATGCATGAGTATTCTTGGAAACTCAGCAGGACAACCGTATCCTGTATAATAACTATGTAATAAGTTCAGTCCCGATGTCATCCTTTTTTTTTTTTTTTTTTTTTTTTTTTGGTCCTTAGCTCACCTGACAAGCCTCTGCTGGTCTTATGAAGCCGTTTTTACGATCTGTGGCCCCTACGGCTTACCGCACTCGCTTGGGTCGTGCAACCGGTCCCATTTTGTGAGGGAGCCTGGTGTAATCATTAGACCAATTACATTAATCTTAAACTTTGGCCCCAACTCACGAAAGGATGCCAGATGTTTGACGGCTTGTCTTCTGTACCCTTGTAGTCTAGACGGGCCACGATGAGTGATGCCTTAAGCCAGTCCTCCCTCTGTGGTGGTAGGGGGTCTTTCCACCTCTTACAAATTTCCCTTCGGGCCAACAATACCAGATAGATTAATAAACCTCTGTTTTTCTGGGAGAGAGTCTGGCTCAGTTGGCCATCGTCTCCAAAAAATACCAGTGACATGTTAATATCTATAGTGGTGTTAAGAATATCTCGGATATTGTCGCCCACCTCTGTCTAAAATTTTGCCAATGCTGGGCACTCCAGAAAGATATGTAAGTCGTTGGCAAGAGGTAGCAAACATCTTGGACATTTGGGGAGCGGCTCCGGAGCAAACTTGGCGATCTTGGCGGGGGTGTAATAGATCCTGTTAATAACGAAGAAGTATTTTTTTTAAACAAGCAGGAGTGACGTATTTATACAAGGTTGGTAAAGAGGGCTCGTATAGGGACTCTATTGATGGCCCAAGAGGAGTTCCCGCCCAAACTGCAGCTAAGGGGGGATCTCATGGTCCTCAGCATCCAGAAGGATGCTATACCATACCGAGATTTCCTGCTTAATTGGGAGGGTAGATTGCCACAACCCTTCGATCTCTCCATTCCCACTGACCTCCCCCTTTTCTGCATCGTACCATGAGACCAACTGTATATATTTAAATATTGAGAACCCTGGCCCAATCTTTGCTCTTAGGTATTCCCACGGGTGTATCCCTCCAGAATCCACAAGCTCGGCCCAAGTGGTGATACATGCCCTTCTCATGGGCAATGCCAAACTATCTCTGAGGCAGCCCGGTCTTCCTGGTGTATCCCATACGGGGGCACTGTCCGAGTAGTATCCTATGCCCCAGCTACATCTGAGCCAATACAATAGCTCCAGGGCCGTCCTCAGAACCTTCAGGCGAACCCGCTTAAAGAATTTTGGAGACCCAAACTTGTATAGAAAAGCCTCACCATCTCCTCCTCCCTCTGCTCTGGCCATTTCTCAAAGAGCCTACCCCACTCCGACTCCACTGGCTTAACAAGTAGCATCCGTATGCTTTTAAACTGGAATGCTGCAGCATATAACCTGACGTCGGGAAGAGCTAGCCCACCTTTCTTTAATCTGCGTCTGATCTTTTTCCACACCAATCGGACCCCTTTTTCACCCCACACAGAGCTCCCGATCTTACTCTGTACCTTGCTTAAACTTTTTTTCATAAATGTTAATGGTATAGAGGAAAATAGGTATGACAACTTGGGAAGAATGACCATCTTTACCAAGTTAGTTTTCCCATAAATGGTTAAGGGCAGGTTCCTCCATCTACTGAAGAGTCCATCTATTTCTTTAATGACCCTGTTGAGATTAACCTCAGGTATCTTCTCCAAGTCCTTGACGATACAGATCCCCAGATATCTCAACTCTGCACTAACTCTTCCTGTCCACTCCAGGTTCAGGCACATCACCTCTGTCTTAGTATTATTAACTTGGTAGACAGATAAAGAACCAAATTCACACATAAGCTCCTCTACCCTCTGGATCGTTGCCTCGGGGTCACTTGTATACAATAATAAATCATCCTCATAAAGGGCTATTTTAGAGTTATATTCTTCGGATCTAAAGGGATAAATTAGATCATCCAATCTCATCGCCTGTACCAATGGTTCCATGTATATATTAAATAAAAGGGGGGAGATCGGACACCCCTGCATGGTTACTCTCTGGATATTAAAGCTCGGTGTAAGCAGCCCATTTAGCAGAGTTCGTGTGGAGGCACCCTGATAACAGTTCTGCAAGGTTTGAATAAAAATAGGACCAAACCCCATTACCCTCAAAACCTCCCAGAGATACACCCAACAGACTCTGTCAAAAGCCTTGGCCGCGTCTAGAGCGACTATGGCCAAGGGTACAGTCCTCTGAATGGCCAGATCTATGTTGCCTATTAAGAGCTGTGTCTGCTCCTAGATGTGTCTCCCTGCAACGAACCCTTTCTGATCCGGGTGGATTAACTTTGGGATAAATTTTGCCAATCTCCCCGCCAATATGCCCATGAAGATTTTGTAATCGGCATTCAGCAGAGAGATTGGACAATAAGAGTCTGCCTTTTTAGGGTCTTTGCCAGTTTTTAAAATCAGTACGACTGTTGCCTCCTTCCAGGTCTTAGGAACCTTCCCAGTTAGACTATAAACTGAATTAAAAGTGTCCCCCATTGCGTTTATCAGCTCCTCTTTGAGGAGTTTATAAATCTCGCCTGGTAATGAATCTGGGCCTGCCATTTTTTTGTTTTTAGACTTTTTAATCTGATTGGCTATTTCCTCTAAAGTGAAGGGAGCATCTAGTTTGTTCTTGCTTTCTTCTGACAGCGAGGGGAGATGTTTATTCCTCAGGACTGACTGAATAGTACTCGTTAAAGGTGCAAGATTTTCTTTATATAGTTCTGAGAAAATGGAAAGAAGACAGGACTGCATATCCTCAATCCTACTTGAGGTTTCCCCACTAGCGTTGATGGTTAATTCTTTTATAAAGTTTCTAACACAATCTGTTCTCGCTTTCCACGCCAGAAGGGTGCCTGCCTTCTCTCCGTATCCAAAATTCTGCATCCTTCTGGAATTCCACTGCGCTCTACACTTGGCTTCTAACTTCCCTCTATACTCTGATCTTACCTCATCCAGATCCTTCAAGACTTGTGCAAGTCGCTCCGAATCCCTGTTACTTAATCCATTTCTTTCTTTCTCCAAGTTGTCTATCTTCCCCTCAATACCCTTTAGTGCCTCCGCTTCAACCCTGTTCTTAAAACACATTATTCCATGCAATTTCCCCCTTAGCCAGGCCTTATATGTATCCCATACATCATCCAGTGTTGTGGAACCCATATTCAAAGAGAAGAATTCCAAAGAGGGAGCTTGTACTGCCTCAACAACCTCGGAGTCTGAAAGCTTAGCCCTATTAAGGGTCCATCTCACCGGCTGCCGCTGCACCTCTTTACTCTTATATATAAATTGCAAAGGTGAGTGATCGGAGAGATGGCTCGGGAGGACTGATATCTCCCCTAACCTATCCATTGACATTCTGTCCGAAAAGACATAGTCAATTCTTGAAGAGTGACCATGCTTCTTGCTATAAAATGTAAATCCCTGTTGGTCACCTTTTTGGGACCTCCATAGGTCGATCAGGTCCATATCATGTGTCATATTAAGTAGTGCTCGGCGTATCTTAACCACCCTACATAATGGCTCAGGTTGGATCTATCGTTTAACGGGTCCAACAGGACATTAAAGTCCCCTCCGATGACATAAGGTGGAGATTCCAACATCAATGCCGATTGAAGTTTATATATGTACGTCGGATCATCGATAATGGGGCCATAGAAAGAGGCACACGTTAGAACTACATTTTCAAATGCCAATTGGGCTACTAACCACCTTCCCGTAGAGTCTGATTGTGGTTTTTTTATAATGCAGGGGGCTCCTTGTTTAATTAAAATTGCCACCCCTCTACTTTGGGATGTCTGATGTGAGGCACAGAAGCTCTTGACCCAAGGGACCTTGGAGAAGATTACTCCGCTTTCTTCATAGCTCAGATGTGTCTCTTGCAACATACAAACTTGAGCAGTTGAGAGTTGTAGATGTTTAAAGATTAGCCTCTGTCTCCGAGGGCACCTTAGCCCGTTAACATTCTAGGATATAAAGATGGTCGTTCTATCCCTCAGGCCCGGACTACCCATCATCCCCTTGATCAACCTGGAGGAAATGGCACCCCTTTGTGTCATTATTATCCATGCATAAGGTTAAGATGAGGTTGAATTTTTTTTCTTTTTTCCCACTGCTCCCTACCCTCGTGCCCCCCTTCCCCCCCATCCCACCTCCCCTTGCCCCTGTGCCCCCTCTACCCTTGAGGTATCCTCCCTCCTAATAGGCAAAGGCCTATTTAGCCCTTCCCCCCATGGAACAACATTAACATTTTCCATTTTTAACAATGTTCCTGCTAGGTACGTGTCATATACATATAGAAGCCCCACTGGGTCTGCTTCCCTCCCTGCCCGTCTCTGATCTTTACTATGAGAGCAACCGCCTCTTCGCCAGTTTTAATTTGGTACATGTGGTTGTTCCACATCACCCGTAGCAGAGCTGGAAATTTCAACTAAGCCTTGGCCCCTATACTGTTCAGCTCCTCCAACCTTTTCCCCAACTCCCACTGTCTCGTTGCTGTTGTATGTGAGATGTCTGTTCTTATTTGGAAGGTAAACATTTTGGAGCTGTTAAAGTGGATGGAGCCTTCTTTCAAAGCAGAAGACAAAATCTGCTCCTTCACAGAGTATGTTAGAAAATTCACCAGGATCTTCCTAGGTTTCTGTTTTGCGGGGTTTTTTCTGAAGGGATCACAGTGCACCCTCTGAATATCATGCAGCAGGTCTACTTCTGGTGAGTCTTTTAGCACTGTGCCCCTCAATAGAGATATTACAAAGCCCTTAATGTCCGCCCCCTCCAGGGCTTCAGGGATATTCAGAAGTCTCAAGTTGTTCCGGCGCGAATAGTTTTCTAAGCGCTCAAGGTCTTCTTTTAGTTCTTTGTTCTGGGCAGACAGCTTGGTCACCTCCACTTCGGTGGTACGCATGGATTCCTTGATTTTAGGGATTACTGTCTCAATTGCCTCAGTTCTAAGGGTGACCTCATCCAGTCTCTTGGCTAGCACTTCACAGGATGCTTGTATTGCTGCCTGGTTAGCCTCGGAGGTTAGAAATCTATTAGTCATTTCCGCTTGGTTAGCTTCAGATACCGTAAACCTGCTGGTGATTTCGTCCTTCATAGCTAATAGTATGTCAGCCAGTGAACGTGAGGTTGCATCTGGTTTATCTGCAGTGGTCTTCATGTCTACATTATCGGATGGGGCGGAATTATGTACTTGCTCTAATTGTGCTTCATTTGAGGCTTCAATACTTTTTATTATTTCTGTGAAGTCCATTGAGATATTTTCTATTCCACCCCCCGAGCACTGAGTACCTATTTGACAGGCTAACACCCGAGTGTTCCCCAACCACCGCCTCCTCCGAAGCTGAGGACTTGTCTATGCACCCCTCTTTGCCAGAATTCGCGGTAGCATTTACTGCTGTGGTGGCCAAAGTAAGCTGGATAGACTGAGTGGGCTGCGTGGGCAGAGGAGGACCGGTGGTGGTAGTGGAAGTAGTAGACGTTACTTTGTAATAGGTTTTAAGTGAGGGGGTGACTTTTATATTAGGTGCAGCTCTTTTAGCACTTTTACCCTTACTTTTAATGTTTTTGACACTTAGGTACTCTTCAGAAGTGTTCAACTTAGCTTTGCCCCTTCTTTCACGCACCCTCACTTCAGAGACTGGCGGTGAAATACGTGGGGGATAAATGGACTTTCCGTTAGTTGGATCAAAGACTGCCCTGGCTCGCAATGCGTACCTATTGTTTTTAATTCAACTGAGGCTCTTTTCCTTATCGCTAGGGCATCCAGGGCTAACCACACTGTCAACTCCGGCACCCTCATCAAACGCTCCTCCTACATGCATACACCCAGTTAAAGCGCTGGTTAACTTTGCCTCTTTTCCTTGTTCCGGTTACAGAATTGCCCGGGCTGACACCCTTACTGCCTCCAAAGGTCGGGAAAGAAAGAAATTGCCGACTCCCTACCTTCAAAGCCACCTCACTGTTTATTCCGATTATGGTTTTATTTTCGTTTATGTTCGCAGCTCCCCTCGCCGGCTCCGTTCCACAGAAGCCGCTAGCTCTTCCTCCGACGACCCGGAACGAAAGCAAGGGGAAGTCTCGCCTCTTCCGCACACGAGCCGCCTCCTCCCAGAGCCAGCGCCGACCCCTGGGTGTGCCATCGCGCTCGCTTTCCTCACGCTCCTCGCTCCTCTCCCGGCCCGCTCCAGGGATCCGTGAGAGCGAGAGCGATGTCACCAAACCAGGCTCCGGGGGCATACCTCGGCAGATCCACTAGGCTCACCAAGCTCACCAGAGACGACAGGCTAAAAGTGAAGCATGATCCTAGGTAAGATCAGCCATTAAACAGAGTAAGCAGTAAGATTATTGCTCCATAGGGGGAAAACCGGATGCGACCGTTTAGCTGGCGGCCGCCATGTTCCTCCTCTGCTGCTCTCTCTCCTTCCTTCCCCAGTCCCGATGTAATCCTGAGTCCGACAAGTGGCACAGCAAAGTAGGAGCCCTGGGAGACCTTTGGGTATATAAACATCACATCTTGCTGAGACAAATACAGGAGAACAGGATTTCCATGCCGACACACTGACACAAGACGCTGAGCTTCCTGCATGCAGATACTCCAGCTCGCAGTGGTCTAACATCCCTTGCGGGGTGTTCGACACTAGACCAAGATGGAGTCCCACATTCTCTCACTTCAGGTAATGGGGTTGACTTTATCCCAGAGGGATTTGTGGCTCAACACCTACATACATGCTAGGTACACTTAGGTACATCTAGTTAGGGTAGCATCATAGGGTAGCATTATAGGAGTACGCATTTTATTGTCATATATTTTATATACTTGACTTGCCTGTATTCGTAGTTATAACAAAATGGTAGAAATCTACCATCCTTTTACTTTCTTAGAGCTTCTAATCATTTATATCTGTTACTGTCTAGTGGTTGTTCAAGCACACCTATTTTACACTAGAATAATGACTTAACTGCTTACTGAAAAACGTCCATACCGTTTATGCTGTGTATCTCTCTGAGACTAATTGAGCAAGAGGGACTAGGCGAAAAGTAGTATACTTTTTCCATGATCCTTGATGATCAGGATTATCATGTTCGATAGTTGCCAAGAACTTTCTCTCCTTGGTAAGAGGAGTTTCTAGTGGCACTGTGAGCTAGCTGGTACACAGGCCAACATACCCGGTGGCGGTGTCTAGAATCAGTCTGACACCAATCCTACAGTGTATGTTGTCTAAACGCTCAGATCCTATATAGGTTTAATAGAAATACACGACATCAGGTCATAATCAGTTGATCGAATGCTTGAATCATCATATTGTATTTTCTGCTGGTGATCTTGACAAAGCATTTTGAATCACTTATCTAAAAGTAGAACCTACTTTCCAATGGCAAAACATTTCTTCGCCAATAACTGTGACGCCGTTTGAGCTATCTTCACAACATTTTTAAAACTAGTTTGCCACTCACTTCAGCTACTGTCTTGAAAGTTTTGGGGTTATCCATCTAGCGAGGGCTGAGAGAAAAGGGGGTTACAAAACACATTTTCCCCATGCAATTTCCAATGGGGATTTTTAGCACGACTATAGCCCAAACAGCTGGACGTAATTACACCAAAATTGGCAGAAAGGTAGCTCTAAGTCCAGAAAGAGTCCTTTTTGTGATTTGGTGTAAATCCATTCTGTAGTTTTTGAGATATTAAAAGAAAAACACATTTGTATATTTAGAGGTGCGGACCCTTAGGAAATCTTAACAATGTTGTGCAGAGATCCAGTTGTCTGCCAGTTGTCTGCCAACACTTCTTTCAGGATGTGTTAGCAGCCATCATGGGACTTGGACTCAGCTGAGTCCTACAGAAAAAAAGTAAGAAAGGAAGGAAAAGGGGGCTGGCTAGGAATACCATGACCCCCTACACTAGGGCCAAAAAGCATTTTCCCAAAAACAAATTCACAGGGAAAAGTGCAAAGAATAACATATCCCTGCAATAAAACCACCAAAAAAAAGCGTGCTCTCCCACTCTTGTTTAAAGATTAGCCCCTGGGTGGGCCAGGTCCCGGGGATTATGTATAATAAGAAGTTGGGAGGGTGTGCATGCGGCACCCCTCCTCGGCTCTTTTGAGCCCGGGGACCATCACCTCCCTGATGTTTAATTTAGATAATGGAGGAGGGGTGCACAGACACCTCTCCTTGTGCTTGTTAGAGCCCCAGGGTCAACTTGAATGGATTGACATTTTCGGGGAGGGGCCAAGCGGAACCCCCTCCTCTGGCTCACAGGAGCCCCAGGGACCACAACCTCACCAGGGTTTGAAACTAAATTGGAGGAGGGCCGTACCTTCCACCTGTAGTGCCCCAGGGACCCCTGCTCCCCAGGGCTGATCCATGGAAACTGAAGAAGGGGGACCACGTGGCCCCACTCCTGGAGCCATTAATGGCCCTGGGATCCGCGACCCCCTCAGGGCTGGCTCACTATCTCCTGAGGTGCCCACTCTTGGGAGATAGCAGTTTCCTTTCTTTGATAGCTCCTGCCAAGCAAGAGCAAACTGTAAGTCCGCTCCCATTGGGCGGGAGCAGGAGAACTGCTCCCACTCGCTGGGAGCGGACTTTTCATCTGTCACACAGGCATAAAATCAGAAGAAAAAAATGCTCCCACATGCAGGGAGCAGCATTTCTTTACTGTCCCCTGTATGCTGGTGGAATGCTGACTCCGGTAGGAGGTGGTGAGCCTGTAGGGACCACAGTGCAGTGAGGCTCCCCGTGCTCCCCAATGTTGCACACTGGGTGATATGGGTGGGCCCCCTTCCCTTAAATGTATATATTTAAGAGGAAGTACCCTTCTTTGGCGAAGAATCACCTCATTGTAGTCTAGTCTTCTTCTCCTGTTGAGGATCCATGTTTTCACAGATTTATGGGTGATGACGCTAAAGGAACAATCACATTGCCAAAATTACAAGCACACAAGGTCACTGAAGACATTATCTCATGGTCCTTTATGCAGCTGTAGTGTAACATATTCACTAGACATTAACCCAACTATGTAGCACTTAGTAATTAACCAGTAGATAGTTTTCCATTTGGGTAGACATTTTTGGGGAAAACTGTGGACTCCCCTTGTAAAAAATGAGGATCCATTATGGCCCTGATGCTCATTTCACAGTGCCTCAACAGGAAGCACTTACAAATTTAAACACAGCAGGTGCCCCAGTTGAAGCTCCACTTATGTAAAGCACAATGATAATTGTGTCCATCATAAAAGATATAGAGGCCTCACCTGCCAATATTAACAACTGCATGAAGGCTGTGGCATCTTGGATGGTAAACAACTACTTTTGACTGAATATGGACAAAACTGAGGTTCTGGCCTTTGGTAGCCAACAATCTATGTGGACCCATTCATGGTGGCCAGAAATGCTTGGACTATGCCTCTGTCCTATTGCTTCGGCAAATAATCTTCTTGGTTTCCTTGTTGACAACAATCTGTACATCAATCTCCAGGTTAATAGGACTATCTCATCCTACTTCTGGGTTATAGGGACCCTTTGGAATATATAGCCGCTTCTCTCCCTCCCCGCATGGAAACAACCAGCTGTGGCCTTGATTTTGTTCAGGATAGATTATTGTACTGCACTTTACATAGACATCAATAAGGCTTCTATTAGTAAGCTGCAACTTGTTCAGAATTCTGCAGCGAGACTTGTCTTGAATTTTCCAAAATGTCACTCAATGTCTGCTGCTATTCCGAAATTGCATTGGCTCCCAGCTGTGAAACAAATCCTGTTTAAGGCCCTATGTATTGTTCAAATGCACTTCAAAACTCGGGCCCAAAGGGAATCAAACACCTCTTCCAATGTTATGTCCCCACTAGACACCTGCGTTCTGCCAATACAAATCGGCTGGTTATCCACAGGTTTAAGAGGGCAAGATGGAAAGGAAGAGACTTTGCTGTGGCGGCCTCTAAGCTCTGGAACACTTGCCCCATATTGATCTCTTGTCTTGAGTCACACCTTTCTTTTCATAAGTTTATGAAAACCTGGCTGTTTGCCTTGTAATTGTTTCTTACAGACGGTTGATGCTACTGCCCTCCCAGCACTGGAACCACTTTAGCACCTTGACGCCTAAGGGCATTTGTTTGCACTTTATTTATTTATTTATTTATTTTGAAAGTTTTATATAGCACAAACAAGATCCTTGAAGATATCAGAGCGCTTTACAAATACATGGGATAAGAAAACAAGTGAGTGCTTAACAAAGATTTTTGTGCACATAGGAGCAGAAGGTTATCAGTGGAGAGCAAAGTAGGGTAAGGTAACAGGGTACATAGTAGATCAGTCCAGACATGTAGTAAAAGGATAGATGACGAATCTCAAGAGTTCCATAGCTTATATTCAGGTGAATTTAGCCATGAGGATTGCTTTTACTTCTTTTTTGAAAGATGCTGTGGAGGAGATAAGTCTGGTTTCTGGAGGGAGGGCATTCCAGATCCTGGGTGCCATCCCTGAGAAGGAGCGTTTATAGGTTTTTTCCTTGTGGAATCTTTGTGGTTTCAGAAGAAGATTTTGTGTGCTTCTTGTGGCTCTTGAACCACCTGAGATTGTCAGTTTCTGAGTGAGGTAGCTGGGAGAGTTGTGGTGTATAGCCTTGTGTGTCATGCAAGCAATTTTCGGGTGGATTCTAGCTTCATAAGGCAGCCAGTTCAGGGATTTTAGGTCAGGAGAAATGTGCGAGCGTTTTTTTGATCCAGTGATAAGTCTTGCTGCGGCGTTCATAGAGGCTCTTAGTGGTGCGGTAGTAGAAATGGGGAGACCATAGAGGGCGACACTTCCATAGTCTATCCGAGGGATAACTAGGGCCTGTACTGCGGTTTGGAAGTCCGTGGCTGGGAGGAAGGGTTTAAGCTTCCCCGAAGTATTGATTTGGAAATTAGCTCCCCTAGTTGCCCTGCTGATATGGTGTTGCATATTGATATTGGCGTCAAGGGTTACGCCTAAAGATTTCGCTGAGTCCACGATAGTGGGTTGGACGTTGAGTGCAGTTAGGTGTTTAAGCCAAGACTGAGTGGTGGGGATTTTAGCGGGAGGTGCTATTAGAAGGAATTTGGTTTTTAGAGCGTTAAGTTTGAGATGATTCTCGGCCAGCCATGACTGAGTGTTCCTAAGCGTTGTGTTGAGTAGTTTGATGTCTTCAGGGGATTGTATTTTGAGGTAGAGTTGGGTGACGTCTGCGTACATGTGAAACTGTACATTAGATGCTTGCAGCAGTGTGGTGAGTGGCTCCATGACTAGATTGAACAAAGTTGGGGATAAGGAGGATCCTTGAGGGATACCTAGTGTTACAGGAACGGGTGAGGACATTGTGTTGTTGATCTTGAATTTCTGAGTCCGGTTATGCAGAAAGGACTTGAGTACAGTCCCTGATAGACCCATTCTGATATTCAGCAGCTCAAGTAAGTTCTCGTGTTTGACGGTGTCAAAGGCTGATTAGAGGTCGAGTAGGATGAGGAGGCAGGTATCGTTCTGGTCTAAGATTTGAAGTGCGTCATCAATTATGTGTGTCATGGCTGATTCCGTGCTGTGTCCTGCTCGGAAGCCTGATTGGTATGAGTTGAGGAGGTCAAACTGATCAATGTGTTTAGTCAATTGGAGGTGTACACATTTTTCCAGCAATTTGGCCAGGGTGGGAATATTGGAAATAGGACGGTAGTTGTTTAGGTCCATAGGGTCTGCTGTGGGTTTCTTAAGTATGGGCGAGACTTGTCGCACTTTGAGGGAGTCGGGATGAGTCCTTGTTGAAGTGAGCTGTTAATAATTATGGTCCAAAGCGGGAGAAGCAGTGGGATGAAGTCCTTTACAGCGTTTGTAGGTAGGGGATCTGTGAGGTGATTAGAGGGTTTCAAGGTGCTGAGCATTTTGCCTATCGTTTCTTCTGTGTAGGTGTCAAAGGACGACCATGTGGCATTGTTTTTTGATTCAATGGGTGTTATGCTGCGGGGGCTGGAGTAAAGGCTTAGATCATTGAGGAGATCGTTCCTGATGATATCTGTCTTTAGGTTAAAGAACGCAGAGAATTCTTCACATGACGGTAGAGTGCTAGTCGTGTTATGTGATTGTTGAGGTTGTTCCTTGGATTGGGTTTTGATGAACTCAAACAGTTTTTTGGCCGATTTTTTGCTTGGTCAAGCTGGTGGCTAAAGAAATCTACTTTTGGAGGCAGAATATAAGCAATGGAACTCTCGAGATTCGTCATCTATCCTTTTACTACATGTCTGGACTGATCTACTATGTACCCTGTTACCTTACCCTACTTTGCTCTCCACCGCAATGCACTGCTGATGATGTCACATATTACATCACTCATGACATGGTCAGCGACATCACTCATGACATCACTGATGACATCTCAAATGACATCACTGATGACATCACTGATGACATCATCCAGTGAATGTGTGTCTTTCTGAAAAATAAATATTTTTTTATATATGTATATCTAAAGGATGATGGAAGAATAAACGGGTAAATAAGTGTCTAAATGTTTTTTTGTTGTAAAATTGATTGGATAACTGACTTATTAAGTATATCTCAGTGAATACATGTATTAGCGACTAATGTTTAAATATGTATATATCTGTATCAGTGTCTCAATTTGTGTATAAGTGGCTGCATGGGTTAGTGAGTAGCTACATGAGTGTCTATTTGGGTTATTAGTTGGTTTTTTGAGTATCAGAATGAGTGTCTGTATGGTTTGATGGGGGTATTACTTAGCGCACAGATGCATGAATGTCTGACTCACTGTTTGTATGTGTTGAAGACAGCATGTGTGCAGGACTGTATGCGTGGATGAGTGTGTGTATGGGTGTGTTAGTGAGTGAATGACTGCCTCATTAGTGTCTTTATGAGTAAGTACATATGTTTTAAACTAGTATATGTAAGTATTGATGTATATAAGTAAGGATATATGGCAGTGACAGATTGTAAGAGTTACTATATAAATAAGTATGTGTTTCTATAACTAATTGTTTAAGAGAGTAAGTATGTGTACGTTTCTGTAGAAATAAATGTAGTGGTGTGTGTTGAGCTGTATATGCAAGTAAATGGATGTTTGATAGTTTATTTGCATGTGTGAGTATATGTATGAATAACTCTATGTATAAGTGTAGGTGTGTAACAGGATGTATAGGTGTATGAGTACATATGATGAGTGAGTACATGTATGAGTGACTATATAGAACTATTTGTGAATAAGTAGATGTGTATGTAGATTTTGGAATTACTGAATAGGTTGTTCAAACTGGTATTGGTATCTCCATTTTTTTGAAAATGTTAGGTTCTATTTTTGAATGTGTGTATCAAAGGTTATATTAGGGTGAGAGGAGATCTGCCACGGTTTCACAAGGATGATGTCATCAGTGATGTCATTTGAGATGTCATCAGTGATGTCATGAGTGATGTCACTGACCATGTAATGAGTGATGTAATATATGACGTCATCAGCAGTGCATTGCGGGTGCGCGAGTTATAGTTAGCTGAACTAACTATAACAGGGAAATTTCAAAGGTTTTGTATGAGTGAAATGCCCAGCTAACTATAACATGTGTGAAACCTATGGTTTTTTCAGTGAATTTCTAAGGTTTTTTAATGCTAATTCCTAACTATAACGTGCCTGAAAACTATGTTTTTTTAGTGAATTTCAAAGGTTTTTTAAATGCTAATTCCTAACTATAACATGTGTGAAACCTATGGTTTTTTCAGTGAATTTCTAAGTTTTTTTTAATGCTAATTCCTAACTATAACGAGGCTAAAACCTTTGGTTTTTTCAGTGAATTTGCAAGGTTTTTAAATACTAATTCCTAACTGTAAGATACCTAAAACCTAAGTTTTTTTCAGTGAATATATATATATATATATATATATATATATATATATATATATATATATATATAAAAATATATATATATATATATATATTCACTGAAAAAAACATAGGTTATAGACCATATATAGTTAGGAATTTGCATTTACAAAACCTTGAAAATTCACTGAAAAAACCATAGGTTAGAGACCATATATAGTTAGCTGGACATTTTATTGACTTAAAACCAATGAAATTCCATATATAGTTAGTTGCACTAACTATATATCGCGCACCCGCAATCCACTGCTGATGATGTCACATATTACATCATTCATGACATGGTCAGTGACATCACTGATGACATCACTGATGACATCTCAAATGACATCACTGATGACATCACTGATGACATCTCAAATGACATCACTGATGACATCATCTAGTGTCTGTGTGTTTTTGTAAAGTTTAAATATGTTTTACATATTGAAGAATGAGTGGATGTATGGAAGACTGAGTGTGTGTGTGGCTGGCTGGGAGGTGTGTGACTCTGTGCATATTAATGTGTACTTGTATCAGTGATTGTATAAGAGAGTAAGTATGTGTTAGTATATGTGTGAAAAAGTATGGTGTTCTGTGTTTAACTGTATAGATGAGGAAATCGAAGTGTGATTGATTCTTCACAGGACTGACTAGGTGTATGAGTGCATATGATAGTGTTGTAATAATGAGTGACTGTATGTATGAGTGATTGTATGGGTGAATGAGTGAATGTGTGTGTAGACGTAGGAATCAGTGAGTGCGTATGTAGTAACTGGTATTGGTGTGTCATGATGTCATCAGTGATGTCATTTGAGATGTCATCAGTGATGTCATTTGAGATGTCATCAGTGATGTCATCAGTGATGTCACTGAAGTATGGTGTTCTGTGTTTAACTGTATAGATGAGGAAATGGAAGTGTGATTGATTCTTTACAGGACTGACTAGGTGTGTGAGTAACTCCATGGATGAGTGGCAGTGTGTGAGTGTCTGCATAGGTGTATGAGTGCATATGATAGTGTTGTAATAATGAGTGACTGTATGTATGAGTGATTGTATGGGTGAATGAGTGAATGTGTGTGTAGACGTAGGAATCAGTGAGTGCGTATGTAGTAACTGGTATTGGTGTGTCATGATGTCATCAGTGATGTCATTTGAGATGTCATCAGTGATGTCATTTGAGATGTCATCAGTGATGTCATCAGTGATGTCACTGACCATGTCATGAATGATGTAATATGTGACATCATCAGCAGTGGATTGCGGGTGCGCGATATATAGTTAGTGCAACTAACTATATATGGAATTTCATTGGTTTTATGTCAATAAAATGTCCAGCTAACTATATATGGTCTCTAACCTATGGTTTTTTCAGTGAATTTTCAAGGTTTTGTAAATGCAAATTCCTAACTATATATGGTCTATAACCTATGTTTTTTTCAGTGAATTTCATTGGTTTTTTAAAAGCTAATATCTATAGCTGTAAAATATATTCTTTATTACGTGACGTATCTCGTAGCCACGTGAGACGCCTCATGACGCGTCGCATAACCATGACGTATCGGCTCTGCAGCGCAAACAAAACCCGTAACGTAAGCGTGCCGGAGCACGCTTACAGATATATATATTTTTTTTAACCTTAATTAGACAAAATCCACACGTGCACATATCTTGAGGCCTTGCAAAGGCACATCAAACAAACAATCCCTACAATTTTGCCAAGTTTGCTGGAAATCTATTCCCTTCATTTTTTTTTACTGTTTCTCTTGGTTTTCCCCTTGTTACGCTTACCGGGACGCTACCCGGTACGTGAACCGGACGCTCCAAAAACACAAGATGGCGGACTCCCGTTACGCTGCCGGTTAGCTGCCCGGTTCACGTACCGGGAAGTGCCTCTACCGCGAAAAATCGCGGGGGACTTTAATATCCCCCTCATCAATCCTAGGGGGTCAGGAGGGGTTTACCTTGCCCCCTTTCCTTCATTTCCCCCTTCTTTTTTCACCACATCTTGTCTCTCGAACCTACCGAGAGACAAGATGGCGGCCGCTCCGGACTGTTTACAATGTTGACAGCTACGCTGCCGGTTAGCTGCCCGGTTAGCTGCCCGGTGAGCTGCCCGGTTCGCGTACCGGGACGCGCCTCTACGGCGTAAAATCGCAAAAAAAAAAAAATATATATTTTTTGCCCCGCGGGGCACTTTAATATCCCCCTCATCAATCCTAGGGGGTCAGGAGGGGTCTACCTTGCCCCCTTTCCTTCATTTCCCCCTTCGTTTTTCACCACATCTTGTCTCTCGATCCTACCGAGAGACAAGATGGCGGCCGCTCCGGACTGTTTAGAATGTTGACAGACACCGGAGAGCCAATCAGCTTCGCTTCGCGAAGTTCCGTTAAGCGTCAGGTACGCGAACCGGGGCGCTAACCGGAGCGCTGTCACAGATATATATATTTTTTTAAACGTTAATTTCTCAAAATCCACTGGAGCACATATATTGAGACATAGCAAAGGCACGTCGGGCAAACCATATCTACAATTTTGCCAAGTTTCATGTAAATCTATTCAGACGTTCGAGCTAAAAGTGAGTCCAACCGCCCTATGGAAAAATGAATGTGAAAAACGCGTTTTGGGACCCCCCTTTTTTCTCGGCCCCCCCTTGACGAAACCCCCCCAAATTTTTAGGGGCTGCTCAGAAACAAAATGTGCCACTTTCCTGAAAATTTCAGCCAATTCGGTTTACAAACGCCAAAGTTATTAGACATAGAATTTTCAGAAATCCCATAGAGAAAAAATCCTAACTATATATACCCACTGGCTATCACCAGTAGGTAATATACATATATAAACATATATAATCTGCATATCTATATAAATATAAATGCATGCATACATATACATATATGCATACATATGCATGTTATTTACATGAAAGTTTTAAAAACACTAATAAAAGCAAAGCTAAAATGCCACCTCATTAAAAACAGAATGGCTTTAACTTAAACGAGGGCGAGATCTATTGCATTTTCAATGCTTGTTTACTTTGGTTCTATCAAGAAGGCATTCAGATGTGTCACACATTTGCCATAAATTCTGAATGTTAGCACTCTAGTTGCTCATTAGATCACTGTAGTAAGCTAGTGCTCACCAGGGAAGTCTGCTGCTAATCATGGTTTGCAGCCATTTTCCCGCATTTTTTATCCCTCAGACTTTCAGTCCGCATACCATTATCCCGCAAGCTCATTGACCTCGCATACCATTATCCCGCATTTTTTCAAAACGCATGTGCATTTATCGCGCATGCCTTTACAAAGAATTACGTTTTAAAGGCATGTATGGTAAATGCATTTGCGTTGTGAAAACCACGATGACGAGAGAGGTAAGTGGGTTTGTGTTAATTTTTTCGTGGGTTAGTGATTGTGTAGTGTAGTGTTGTGTAGTGTAGTGTTGTGTTAGTGTAGTGTAGAGTTGTGGTGGTTGTTTAGTGTAGGGTCATGCTGGGGGTAGTGTTTTAGGGTTTAGGGTTGTGTTGTAGTGTTTGCGTAGTGTAGGGTCATGCTGGGGCTAGTGTTTTAGGGTTTAGGGTAGTGTTGTAGTGTTTGCGTAGTGTAGGGTCTTGCTGGGGGTAGTGTTTTAGGGTGTAGGGTAGTGTTGTAGTGTTTGCGTAGTGTAGGGTCATGCTGGGGGTAGTGTTTTAGGGTTTTGGGTAGTGTTGTAGTGTTTGCGTAGTGTAGGGTCATGCTGGGGGTAGTGTTTTAGGGTTTAGGGTAGTGTTGTAGTGTTTGCGTAGTGTAGGGTCATGCTGGGGGGTAGTGTTTTAGGGTTTAGGGTAGTGTTGTAGTGTTTGCGTAGTGTAGGGTCATGCTGGGGGTAGTGTTTTAGGGTTTAGGGTAGTGTTGTAGTGTTTGCGTAGTGTAGGGTCATGCTGGGGTGTAGTGTTTTAGGGTTTTGGGTAGTGTTGTAGTGTTTGCGTAGTGTAGGGTCATGCTGGGGGTAGTGTTTTAGGGTTTAGGGTAGTGTTGTAATGTTTGCGTAGTGTAGGGTCATGCTGGGGGTAGTGTTTTAGGGTTTAGGGTAGTGTTGTAGTGTTTGCGTAGTGTAGGGTCATGCTGGGGTGTAGTGTTTTAGGGTTTTGGGTAGTGTTGTAGTGTTTGCGTAGTGTAGGGTCATGCTGGGGGTAGTGTTTTAGGGTTTAGGGTAGTATTGTAGTGTTTTCGTAGTGTAGGGTCATGCTGGGGGTAGTGTTTTAGGGTTTAGGGTTGTGTTGTAGTGTTTGCGTAGTGTAGGGTCATGCTGGGGGTAGTGTTTTAGGGTTTAGGGTAGTGTTGTAGTGTTTGCGTAGTGTAGGGTCATGCTGGGGGTAGTGTTTTAGGGTTTAGGGTAGTGTTGTAGTGTTTGTGTAGTGTAGGGTCATGCTGGGGGTAGGGTTTAGGGTTGTGTTGTAGTGTTTGTGTAGTGTAGGGTCATGCTGGGGGTAGTGTTTTAGGGTTTAGGGTAGTGTTGTAGTGTTTGCGTAGTGTAGGGTCATGCTGGGGTGTAGTGTTTTAGGGTTTTGGGTAGTGTTGTAGTGGTTGCGTAGTGTAGGGTCATGCTGGGGGTAGTGTTTTAGGGTTTAGGGTAGTGTTGTAGTGTTTGTGTAGTGTAGGGTCATGCTGGGGGTAGTGTTTTAGGGTTTAGGGTAGTGTTGTACTGTTTGTGTAGTGTAGGGTCATGCTGGGGGTAGTGTTTTAGGGTTTAGGGTAGTTTAGTTGTTTAGTGTATGCTAAAGGCATATTCGTTCTAAAAGTTTTCGTTATTTTAATTTGCGGCCTAATAGTACATGCAGGATTTTTTTTGCGGACTGATGGTATGCGGGATTTCGTCATATATTCGCTAATCATACTTTCTATGGCAAAATGAACCCCCTCATTTTGTTCCTTTTTAAATTAAATGTTTTAAGAGTTACCACTTTATTCCAATCAAGATGGCTTCAGGTGTGCCATACCTTTGTAATAAGTAGGACTGTTAGCACTCTAGTTGTTCTTTAGAACACTCTGGGACATTCTGTCATTGGGCTATAGTTGGGCTACATCTGGCTGATATTTGGGCTACATTTGTTTTTTTTTGTCTCTGGTGGCCATCTTTGGGCTACATTGGGCTACATTGGGCTACATTGGGCTACATTTGGGCTCCAACATATATATAGCCCAATGTAGCCCAATATATATTTTTCAAAGTTAATTTTCGTAAAAACCACTGGAGCCTATATCTTGAGACATAGCAAAGGCACATCGGGCTACCAGTCCCTACAATTTTGCCAAGTTTGGTGTAAATCCATTCAGCCGTTCGGGCTAAAAGTGAGGCCAACCGCCCTATGGAAAATTGCATTGGAAAAACACGTTTTGGGACCCCCCTTTTTTCTTGGCCCCCCCTTGACGAAACCCCCCCAAATTTTCAGGGGCTGCTCAGAAACAAAATGTTCCATTTTCCTGAAAATTTCAGCCAATTCTGTCCTCAAACGCCAAAGTTATTCGACATAGAATTTTCAAAAATCCCATAGGAAAAAAATCCTAACTATATATACCTACTGGCTATCGCCAGTAGGTAATAAATATATATATATATATGTATATATATATATATATATATATATTACCTACTGGCGGTCGCCAGTAGGTATATATAGTTAGGATTTTTTCTCTATGGGTTTTTTGAAAATTCTATGTCTAATAACTTTGGCGTTTGTGGACGGAATCGGCTGAAATTTTCAGGAAAATGGCACATTTTGTTTCTGAGCAGCCCTTGAAAATTTGGGGGGGGTTCGTCCAGTGGGGGCCGAGAAAAAAGGGGGGTCCCAAAACGTGTTTTTAACATTGAGTTTTCCATAGGGCGGTTGGCCTCACTTTTAGCCCGAACGGCTGAATGGATTTGCACGAAACTTGGCAAAATTGTAGGGACTGGTAGCCCGATGTGCCTTTTGTAGGTCTCAATATATGTGCTCCAGTGGATTTTGAGAAATTAACGTTTAAAAAAAGATATATATCTGTAACAGCGGACCGGTTAGCGCTCTGGTTCGCGGACTTTTCGCGCAACGGAGCTTTGTGAAGCGAAGCTGATTGGTTCTCCGGCGTCTGTCAACATTCCAAACAGTCCGTAGCGGCCGCCATCTTGTCTCTCGGTAGGATCGAGAGACAAGAGGAGGTCAAAACAAAGGGGGAAATAACTATAAGGGGGCATAGTAGATCCTCGCTGACCCCCTAGGTTTGATGTGGAGGTTTTAAAAGGGCCCCGCGGGGCAAAAAAAAAACAAAATAATAATAATCGAACGGCTGAATGGATTTGCACGAAACTTGGCAAAATATTAGGGACTGGTAGCCCGATGTGCCTTTGCTAGGTCTCAATATATGTGCTCCAGTGGATTTTGAGAAATTAACGTTGAAAAAAAGATATATATCTGTAACAGCGCTCCGCTTCGCGTACTTTTCGCGTTACGGAACTTTGCGAAGCTGATTGGTTCTCCGGCGTCTGTCAACATTCCAAACAGTCCGTAGCGGCCGCCATCTTGTCCCTCGGTAGGATTGAGAGACAAGAGGAGGCCAAAGCGAAGGGGGAAATGACCATAAGGGGGCATAGTAGATCCTTCCTGACCTCTTAGGTTTGATGTACCATTTTGCCAAGTTTGGTGTAATTCCGTTCAGCCATTCAGGCTGTAGACGTATGTAAATGTCCTATGGAAAATTGCATGGGGAAAACACATTTGAAAGTGTTGAAATTTAGAACCAATTAAAATGTTACTTTGGTTTTGTATTTGTGTGTGATGAAAGTTAATTGGTTATGTATATATGTCAAATGAGAGGAAACCACAGCCATTTTGTGATACTACTGTCTGAGGTACATTTGTGAGGAATTTTTGGTGGTGAATTTCTGGTGTTTGATTTACACAGTACTAACACTTCTGCTACTTTTAAAAAGGTGAGTTGTTAATTTGTATGGGGAACTATGTTGTACACTTGAAGATAATTTGAAAAATGTTTTCTGTTATTTATTTGCAGTCCTTCTGTTATACTAAATACTTGATAAAGTTAGTTTTATATTATGTATTACTAAAGACGATAAATGAAAGTGATTATTTTTTTCTGCAATTTACAGCAAGCAATTTCAAAATAAAATGGCTCACAATGAAGAGACCGTGGCAATTTCTTTTGAATTGTCCAACACATTGATTGAAATTGAGAGCACCAATAATGAAATATTGTCACAAGGAGGACATGACTTGTATGATTCCATTAGATTGATTGAAATGGACAGCACCAAGAATGAAATATTGTCACAAGGAGATGACTTGAATGATTCCACTACATTGATTGAAATTGAGAGCACCAATAATGAAATATTGTCACAAGGAGGAGATGGCTTGTATGATTCCATTAGATTGATTGAAATGGACAGCACCAATAATGAAATATTGTCACAAGGAGGAGATGACTTGAATGATTCCACTACATTGATTGAAATTGAGAGCACCAATAATGAAATATTGTCACGAGGAGATGACTTGAATGATTCCACTACATTGATTGAAATTGACAGCACCAATAATGAAATATTGTCAGAAGGAGGAGATGACTTGAATGATTTTTTTGATCAATCTCTTGATGGCGAATTTATCGAGTGTTTGGAGACCATAGAGTTACAAGAATCATCATTGCAGACTTTTAATGAGGAGATTCCAGATGAGATGATTGAAGAGGAAATTACTGATGAGGACATGTTACTAGTTCTTTCAAATTTAGAAAATTCTGAAGAATAAATTTATATTTAGAAATCAAAAATTGTTTGAGACATTATTCATTTTTATTTTTAATTTATGAGGTTGTAGCGAAGTGATTGTAGTATAAAATGAGACTTATAGTATAGAGTGCAACATTTTTATGTTACATGGTAAGTTTACTCATATTTACTTCCCTTCTGCCACTATATTATCTCCAATGTGTATTTGACATGTCTTCTTCATCTCCGGCCTCCTTTCTCTCACTGTGTGTCTCCGATGCATCTTATCGCTGGTATTTTGTGTAATTACAGAAGAGAGTAAAATAAAATAGTTCGGAACGTGAAAAGGGGGCAAAGTAGAGTACTCCTCACCCCCTAGGCCTTTTTAGGCGGTCCCAAAAGGATCAGTTTCTGCTTTCCTGAGAGATTATGGTATGAGTTCCATATACCACAATAACTTGCATTACAACATGCAAGATATCTATCTCCTATTACCAACTTTTGGAGATATTCGCGCTAAGCGCGAATATCTCCAAAAAGTAACACCTGCCCTGAGCAGTTCTTAGCCATGTTATCCAATGGGAGGTGGATAACATGGCTAAGAGTATTAGCTCGGTAATGCATGAATATCGCTGAGTTTTTAGCGATATTCATGCATTGCGGCCGTTTATTATCGCATTTGCGATAAACCTTGATAATAGTAAGGTTTATCTTCGATAATTTCTGACGATGCTTAGTGGTAAAAAATTGGTTGGTAAGCATCGTTAGCGATAAATATCGCTTAACTTTGGTAATATGCCCCAACGTCTGTTAACGTTCGATTCGAAGGAAATGAGGAAGTGTTGAAAAACATTGTCTGCGCCATCTTGCCTTTTTTGAAATGCCACACTTTTGTCGTGCACGGCAGCCATTTTAGATGTCTTGACCAGACCCACTCTCTGCACGCTGTCGATTCGTAGCATGGCTCCTCACCCTCGTAAGCATCTCCCCCAGGCACTGGTCACCACCGCTCTCTGTCTTATGCATGGGCAATAAACCTTCCCCCATCTGCGCTGCTCTTCCCTGAGAATCACACTCTGTGCCCGCCCGACACCTCCCTTTCGCCCTATTCACTACCGCACCCTCTGACACTCCTCTTCCTCTGTGTCCGAATGTCCAGGCCGCTCCTAGGCTATCAGCTAGCCCTGCAGATGTAGTTTATGGCCCCAGCTGTAAAGAATCACCCCTCTTCAAAGGAGTTATAGTAGATCAAGGCCCACACCCGATGTGATCCGTCACAGCACACGCGTTCCTACTATCTGAAAACCATCCTGTATTGTGATTGGGGAGGGGACCGAGCCTGAAGCGGAAGATTCCAGGAATGACTCTTTGTACATCAAAGTTTTTACAATTATGTGTCACATTAAAAATATATAGCACTCCAACAAAGTAGTAGGAATATAAAACTTTAATAACATATAAATATATACAACAAAACAAAAACAGTAAAAACATTTAAACAACGAAGAGACCGTGGCAATTTCTTTTTAATTATCCAATAGATTTATTGAAATTGACAGCACCAATAATGAAATATTCTTGTCAGTAGCGGTCTGTTGTGCGAATAGTTCCAAGGCAGCAGAACGCGCTGAAATCTAGATGGCACGAAAGTGATGTCTAGTAAGTTGCCGCCCAGCAAAAAACGGCGTGGGGCGCCGCGGGGGTGAGTGAGTCCAGTAGGCACCACAGCTATTCTTACCGGCATTGCAGAATTACTGCTGGGGACAATGCCTGTGCTGTAGCAGGGTCACAGCAGAAACAAAAAGGATTCTGTTGAAGATGTTGTTGGTTTTCAATTTGAAAACAGTTCTGGTGTCAACTGCTATGCTAATGTAGTGGTTAATGTTTTGTTTTCTCTAGAAAATGTAAAAGAGGGGGAGGCAGTCCAAAGTTCCGTTAAAAGGGCAAAGGAAAGGATCGGTGGTTTGAACTATCAGTCAAAAAGGGGAGGGGGTGCAATAATTTTTCCTACCGGGTCACACTGTGCTTTCACCGGAAGTGAGGTCTGCAGGATTGTAGTAATTCAAAGTGAGGCTGGCGCCAGCATGGGAGCGCCGACGTCCCGCGGATACAGTTTCGTCACTCCACGGGCGATCATGGCAGTCATTCCCCATCGGGGGTCGGAGACTCCCGCGGCTCCTCTAGAATCTTCAAGGTCGTGGAGGACTACGGTGGTGGAGTCAACCAGTGACCGGGCCATTTCTTTATGTTGGGCCCGCTCTTGCCAGGTCGACCGCCATTTTGAGAGTTCGGCAGCTACCGGCGATCGCGGGGTCACATGAGCGGACGGGCTCCACCCTGCCGGGCGAGACGTTGCAGCATGGCCACAGTGGAAGAACCGTTATCTAGGTCGTTCCGAAACTGTGCAGCACTGTAGTTGTTAGGATGCCACCGCCTGGAGCGCTGAGGGTGCAGCTGGGAAGCCTCCACCTGGGGAGGCGGGAGAGGCCTGTTCGCACCGTCTCTCCCTCCCAGTGCACCCCACGGCGTCTCGCTTGAGATTTGTTATGGCCGGACCAGGCGATGAGGACGAGGGGGGGGTCGGAGGCATGTGCAAGACATCCCCCTCCAGTGTTGTCGCAGCCATTATAAAAGAAAGAAGTGTCCCGTCCGTCTTCGGGCCGGGCTTCCGGTGGATGTCGGCCGGACGCCCCTGGCTCTGGCCCCATGAACGGGTTTCTTGGTTTATCGGCTGCAGCCGGATCCCGTCGGCCTCGGCCCCCCGACCGTTGGTGGTCGGACCGGAAGAGCATGTGGCGGGACTACCTGCAACTCTCAAGGGCCACCGCGGCCGGACTGGGAGAGAGAGGGGAGGGTCGAGGAGACATTCCCCCCCCCTGCAACTGTTCAGCGTTGTAAAGGCAATCCCCTGGCCGGGTCCCGCTGGTCTCGGCCTCTCCTCCGGCTACACCCTACGTTAGGATCTCCTGGCCGAGGCGTGGCAGCAGGACCTGCCTTATATGGGCTGCTCCCGGCTGGGCGTAGCCGGAACCCTGCCCCACCTTGGAAGTTTCCAGAGTGGGGGTGGATGTTCTACTGACTTGCATTTTCCCTAGTCTATCGATTTTTTTGGCGTGGCAGGCGGTGGGACAGCGAGGGGTGATTTGGTTTCTCTTACTGTTTTTCTGGTCTCTCACCACTGGCATATTTTAACGTTTTCTTGTTTCTAGGACATTAATAGGTTTTATCATTACGTTATGTTATTGGTTCTTTGTTCGTTGTTTAATAAAAGTTCATGTTCATCAGTGGCCTACTGATTTTCGTTTTCCTATTTTTTTCTTTCCAGGTTGTTTCATGGTAAAGTTTCTGTTAACAGGATACAGTGATCACTTCGTTATTATTGCATATGTCCTTTTCACTAGGGGTGCTCTCTGGTCGGGCCAGATGACGTATCTCTAGTAAATGGTCCGGGTGAAAAAGGTGCATCAATCAGTGGGGAGTAGATAGGCATGACAGATTACAACGGGGGAGAACGGTCCGCATTACGTACCCTTTCACTACTTGCAAAGATTTTCCTACGTTTATTTGCAAACAGGGAATACCTCCAAAAAGAACTAATTCCCAAACAGTCAATGTTCGGACAATCAATCAATCAATGAGGAATGAAATAGGTACGACGTGTTAAAGGCTTGCGTTACCTACCCTTCACTATCTGCAAAGGGAGATAGAATATTCCTATTCTTCCTCGTTTGCAGGTAGAGAAGATCGTTAAGAGAATTAACTTCGAACAATTCAATGCTCGATTGAAACAATCAACAAGGGGTACTGTGAACACAAATGAACGCCGCTTATATACATACGCATTGCTATTTTCAACAGGTTGTTCCTAATGTTTCTATTTTAGCGAGGTCAAAAGAGATCCCATTAGTGGCCTACTGATTTTGCTCGATTCCTTTTGTTTTTTTACACGATTTTTCGCTATCTGCAAAGACTAAACAGAGTATTGCGACTCTGTGCTTGTTTGTAAATAGAGAATGAACCAAAGAGAACAATCAATCAAATGGAGAGAGAAGCAGGCACGACGGATTACAAAGGGGGAAAGGGCTGCGTTAACTACCCTTCACTATCTGCAAAGAGAGAGTACTCCTAATAGAAATGAGGGGTGGGGGGCAGCAATCAAAGCAGATCAGTGTGCATAAACACGAAAAAAAAAATTCTTACCACGTACTTGACATTCGACAGCTTATGATATTTGCTATTAAAAAACCATTGAAATTCACTGAAAAAACCATAGGTTATAGACCATATATAATTAGGAATTAGCATTTACAAAACCTTGAAAATTCACTGAAAAAACCATAGGTTATAGACCATATATAGTTAGGAATTAGCATTTAAAAAACCTTATTTTACTCACACAAAACCATTGAAATTCCATATATAGTTAGTTGCACTAACTATATATTGCGCACCCGCAATCCACTGCTGATAATGTCACATATTACATCATTCATGACATGGTCAGTGACATCACTGATGACATCACTGATGACATCTCAAATGACATCACTGATGACATCACTGATGACATCTCATTTGACATCAATGACCACATCACTGATGATATCATTCATGTGACAATACAATGCATCTCCTCACATTTTAATATAACCTCTGTTTCACCCAGTGTTAAAAACAGAGTATAATTTTTGAAACCATTGACACACCAATACTAGTTACTACATACGTACTCACTGATTCCTACGTCTACACACACATTCACTCATTCACCCATACAATCATTCATACATACAATCACTCATGTTTACAACACAATCATATGCACTCATACACCTATACAGACACTCACACTCTGCCACTCATCCATGGAGTTACTCACACACCTAGTCAGTCCTGTAAAGAATCAATCACACTTCCATTTTCTACTCTATACAGTTAAACATAGAGCACCTTACGTTTTCAACCATATACTAACACATACTTACTCTCTTATACAATCATTGATACAAGTACACATTGATCTGTACAGAGTCACACACCTCCCATCCAGCCACACACACACTCAGTCTCCCATGCAAATACTTGGGCAATCAATCAATAACCCATATAGTTACTCATATAGCTACTGATCAACACATGCAGCAGTTTACAGAACAACAGACATAATGATGCACAAATTAAGACAGTTTAGTCACTAACCCATGCACTCAGTGAGACACATTTAATCACTCACTCATACATTCAGTCATGCACCTACTAAATCCTTCGTCCAGACACTTATACATCCACTCATTCTTCAATATGTAAGACATATTTTAACTTTACAGAAACATAGTCACTGGATGTTGTCATCAGTGATGTCATCAGTGATGTCATTTGAGATGTCATCAGTGATGTCATCAGTGATGTCACTGACCATGTCATGAATGATGTAATATGTGACATCATCAGCAGTGGATTGCGGGTGCGCAATATATAGTTAGTGCAACTAACTATATATGGAATTTCAATGGTTTTGTGTGAGTAAAATAAGGTTTTTTAAATGCTAATTCCTAACTATATATGGTCTATAACCTATGGTTTTTTCAGTGAATTTTCAAGGTTTTGTAAATGCTAATTCCTAACTATATATGGTCTATAACCTATGGTTTTTTCAGTGAATATATATATATATATATATATATATATATATACACTGGAAAACTAAACACCCACTTCCCATACAAAGAAATGGAAAGTTTGCATCTCTGCAGCCTCTCTTATTTTTCACCTCATTCATTTTCCACTCAATCAACACATCATCCACACATACACATAACTACTTGCTGCATACACTAGCTGTGATTATCAACTATTCTTCTATTTCATATACCTATTTAAAGTGCAGGCCTTTATCGAACATTTTTATTGAAACAAGTACCCCAGCCGAAGCCATTGTACACTTGCTCCATTTCTTGGCTGGGATTATCAATTATTCTTCAATTTCATATTCTGATTCAAACTCAAGGCCCTTTATCAAGCCTTTTTGTTGTAACTACTGTTGCAGGAATTCTGCTCCTACGCAGAACTGTGCATAAAGACTTAGGACCTCAGTGAATTACGGTGTACTAAAACCCACCTTAGTACCCAAACCCCCTACCAGACTAGCAATCAGTGACTCATTGGTTCTTTGTCCTATAGCAAAAACACCAATGACTAGTCAACCCAGAACATGCGACTTAGATTACCTCAAGTAAGGTAGATACAAAGACCACTCTTTCGTTATAATCGTATACCAGTCCAAAACAAGGAGTAAAGAAAGACAAGTGCAAGTTTGAAATGTTTATTTCTAACGCCGTAATCTCATGCACAGTACCTTAGATAATACAACCAAACATATTATCAGAAACAAGGTTGTCAGCATTGTTACTATTCCATAAAATACAAAGTGAGAAAGCATATTATATTGCTAACGGGAAACAGGTTTAAAATATACCTACATTTCACCCTCCCCACCTACCAGGTTAGTTTATAACTACAGAAGGTCTCATAGGATTACATGGACGGTCCCATACCTCTGGTACTCAGCAGTAGTGGATCACATTGAGTTCTGCACAAACTGTCAGGATACCAATGTTCTCCAACTGGGTCTAATTATGCCTCCACAATGCATTATTACACGCGCCAGTATCAGACGTGGCCACACCTGCATATGTGTTATAGGTCGAACGTGCGACGATCATTCCTAATAACAGACACAGTATCCAAGATAACCTTGATGTTCCATGCTCTCACTATACACACTAAACTAGCGAGGCAGTCTAGAAATGTAGCATGACAAATTATTCTCATGTGAAACAAAATACTCAGCCTTCTCTAAACAATATCAAAATTGCGGGTCATATGCAAAGCAGAGCAGGAAAGCAAAAATGGCATTTAAGCTTCTAATGAACCCATGATAACTTAACACAGAGTGAGTGCAAGGCTCAACCCACGACACCCTCCCTCGATAGAACCACGTGATATAAACGTGGGCGAACTAGGAACGCAGAGTCCAAGCCTGAAAAGCAGAGTCAAGTTCAAATTTGTATAAAAAATTATTCGCTGCTTGATAGAAAACAGTAACTAAATAATAAAGAATAGGTAGAAAAATCAAAGAGTCTTAATCCAACAGCGTATAAGCACAGTATGTAGCAACAGCATCCAAGAAGAAGTCATTGCACTCATCTGAAAACATTTCAGTCATCCATTTCAATAGTGAGAATGAACATACATGTTCCTCATCGACCGGAGCCTCTATCACCATCGGAGGAAAACTTGGGTCATCTTCAATGTAACTGTGTGGCAAGAAGTCATGCGCCGCTGCAAAAACATTCCAACGTCCCATTATTCCATGTATCGCTGCTAAGCCATAATCCCGCCGCCAGAACCGAGAAAGTCATGAACCATTAAGGGGCTCATCAGCTGGTCATAATCCACGTTGGGAGACACCGTACTGCGGAGACATAAATCCAGGGCCCAGTCGAAATTGCAGCTCAGGCACTGGAAGACAGGTTGAACGCATGTGAAAAAGGAGAATCGAAACGATATTCCATAAGCTGCACTCAATGTAGCCAAAGGCAGAGCTCCATAATAACTAAGCATTCGGTTCCGCAGCAGCAACAGCCGGGACATATTGTCGGGTGCTGGAGGATGTGCATCCATACTTAAATAAACAAATTAATAGAAGCAAACCGGCAACTAATGCGCCTATTAAGGGGAATCCGCCAAAGATGCTGGAAAACATTGAATGAAAAAATGCCGAAAAGACACCAATTATAGTTTGAAAAGAACTCACAAGACCACTGCTTCTAACTTTAAAAAAGTAAGAACCCCGTAGTCAAGGACGAATTAAAGATACTCTGAATTAACTCCCCAAAATACAAGGGCACGTCTCTATTTAATAAATCATACACTTCTGTGCGGGTGTTTACTACATGAAGGACAAATGTTTCTCTAGCAGATGTAACAGCGACCTCTTTTTGAGGCAATAGCGCTCTTATACGGCTCACTTGGTTGACTCTGCTTTCAAGGTCGGAATCGACGGCCAGATGGAAACATCCAGCTTCCCATGCACAGGAGTAAACACAACTTTTTTTTAGAAAACCACACGCTCAGTTACCGTAATCATGTAACCGATGCCTGGTAACATTGCACAACAATCTGCATTATTTCAAATTAAATAACTCACGTTTCCAGTGAACTGAACGTTGGTACGATAGCAGGTGTCGCAGTGCCTTTCAAAACTCACACCAAATTAGGCGCATCTAGATTACAAGAGCCATGCAATTGTATGTGTCTACAAATTAAGGAGTGATCTGGTGCTATATTGCAATCCTCACCATTCACATAGACTTTTTTTCCCTCCCTCAGACACCTATATGCAAATGATAATAACCAAGCTTAATGGAGATAAGAGCTGCCTAAACATCCAAATCTGCCTATACCATAGTATTACATGCAAAACTTAAACTTAAACAGGTTAAAAAGTAACGTTATGATACCATGGATAAGCCACACAGCTGAATCGGATTTCCAATGAGTGACCACTTCTAACCATTCTAATAGCGCGCCCTGTGCTCTGATTTGACAGTGAGAGAGTGATCGCACCATAGTTTGTACTGCTAATCATTCTCACCACACGCTACGAATACGCTTTCACGTTACGCGTCGCATTAAAGCTTCCGTGTGACGTCATGTACGGCGCCCGGTACCGAAAGATGCGAATGTTTTTAATTGTTTAAAAACATATTTTTATGATTTATTGAACATTCTAACAGACCACATTATCTAGGATAATTATGAAAACATTTTATTTTAAGTTCCAATAATCGTACATTACTTTTAAAAGCAATTACACCAATCGCGGTGAAAAGTCATGCGTGCTTGCATCCTAAGAACACCGTAATAACGGCGTAACCGTACGCAAAGCCATGTGACTTTAAAAGAAGACATTTCATTGGTTCATAACACTTCCTATTACAACTGTTGAAACTTCCGTCCCATTTAAAAAATTCTACTTTGAATTTCTAAAAAGAAACATCTCTTCTGAGAATCTTGTCAAATAGAACGAAGTTTACCATATTAACAGCAATGGACTCATCTTCCAGCCATTCTTCAGAAGAATATTTAATTCCTAAAGAAACTCCAAAGAAGAGGAAAGAAGATCTAATTTGGCAGTTTTTTACTTTTCCAGGAGGGCAAAAAAAGGTTAATGCTCCAAAGTAACCTGTAAAATTTTCCAACCTCTTTCAAGGGGTGATTCATCTAAAAAATACTCCTTTCGAACAGCAAATATGGAGCGACCCGTAAAGAACTTACACCCCAACAACTTTGCTCGAGCTGCAAGACGGAGGTTGAAGGACAACCCACCTGCTACTGCACCAAACACATCAACAGCTGCACCAGCATTTGCAGCAAACAGTCCACGCACACAAATTCATCCTGATTTTGCTCAATTTAAAATTCTATACATTTATTGCAATAAACTTTTGTGTTATGGGAAACAGTCTATTGGCCTGATAAAACGCAGGAAGCAGTAGCTTCACTGTCCTCGACATTACTTTTTTTTTCATTCTTTTCTTCCTGTTGGACACTACGAAGCCCCCCCATTATAGAAAAAAATTGCCCCCGGGATTTGTCTCCCCCCCCCCGGGAGCTAATTAGGAATAAAACTTTTTTTTTCTTTTCCACCGCGTACGAGTACAATACGCGTACAACACGTTTAAAAAAAAAGAAAATTGTATTTGCGCCTAAACATCCATGTGAGACCCCCTGAGCAGGCCTAGAGGTTCAACATGTTTCTACCCTACCCCCTTTCCTTATTTTTCAACTTTGTTTTACTGTTTTCTTGTGACTCGGTGCTACCGAGGCACAAGATGGCTGCCAACACTTCCTGGTTTGGAGTGTTGACAGACAATTGACATCCAATCATCATGCAGCTCGTGCTCATAATTGTACGGATTTCCGTACGCGTGCTGTACTTCCCCTCTAGATATCGCATGATTTTACTTTTGATTTTCTCAGGAACTACTGAACGGATTTACACCATTTAAGAAAAAGCACAATCTGCGAACCGAACTCTACCTCTCTGCCAAATTTGGTGTAATTCCGTTCAGCCGTTCGGGCTATAGCCCTGGCTAAAGGTCCCTACGGAAAATTGCATGGGGAAAACACCGTTTGGGACGCCCCTTTTTTTTTCGGCCTCCGCTTGACGAATCACCCCCAAACTTTCAGGGAAGGAGTGTAGCAGAGCAGGCCAGTTTCTTGGAGAAATTTGCGAAGATTTGTCCTCCAGCGCCAAAGATATTCCAAATAGAATGTTGTGGATTTCCTAAGGAAACTAGGTCCTAACTATAACTACCTACTGGCGACCGCCAGTAGGTAATATAAATATATATATATATATATATATATATATATATATATATATATATATATATATATATATATATATATCACTGAAAAAACCATAGGTTATAGACCATATATAGTTAGGAATTAGCATTTACAAAACCATATTTTACTCACACAAAACCATTGAAATTCCATATATAGTTAGTTGCACTAACTATATATCGCGCCCCCGCAATCCACTGCTGATGATGTCACATATTACATCATTCACACATACACATACAATGACTCATCTTTACAACACTATCATATGCACTCATACACCTATACAGACACTCACACTCTGCCACTCATCCATGGAGTTACTCACACACCTAGTCAGTCCTGTAAAGAATCAATCACACTTCCATTTTCTAATCTATACAGTTAAACATAGAGCACATAACATTTTCAAACATATACTAACACATACTTACTCTCTTATACAATCATTGATACAAGTACACATTGATCTGCACAGAGTCACACACCTCCCAGCCAGCCACACACACACTCAGTCTCCCATACAAATAACTGGGCAACCAATCAATAACCCATATAGTTACTCATATAGCTACTGATCAACACATGCAGCAGTTTACAGAACAACAGAAATAATGATGCACAAATTAAGACAGTTTAGTCACTAACCCATGCACTCAGTGAGACACATTTAATCACTCACTCATACAGTCAGTCATGCACCTACTAAATCCTTCGTCCAGACACTTATACATCCACTCATTCTTCAATATGTAAGACATATTTTAACCTTACAGAAACATACAGTCACTGGATGTAGTCATCAGTGATGTCATCAGTGATGTCATTTGAGATGTCATCAGTGATGTCATCAGTGATGTCACTGACCATGTCATGAATGATGTAATATGTGACATCATCAGCAGTGGATTGCGGGTGCGCGATATATAGTTAGTGCAACTAACTATATATGGAATTTCAATGGTTTTGTGTGAGTAAAATAAGGTTTTGTAAATGCTAATTCCTAACTATATATGGTCTATAACCTATGGTTTTTTTCAGTGAATTTTCAAGGTTTTGTAAATGCTAATTCCTAACTATATATGGTCTATAACCTATGGTTTTTTCAGTGAATTTCAATGGTTTTTTAATAGTAAATATCAAAAGCTTTAAAATGTATTCTTCTTTAAATCGAAAAATATATTTTGTATGTTTTTAATACAATTTTTTTATGTATTTTTTTTTGTTTCGCTCCCGGTCCGCGAACCGGGTAGCTTCCCGTTAGCTCAATTTGCTGCCGCGACCTGGTCCGCGAACCGGTAAACGTTCCGTTTGCGCAACTGCCGCGTTATAAAACAACATGGTGACGCGTCGCGTAACCGCGACGTATCGCGTTGTCGCGTAATGCGTCATATGACGCGTCGCGTTAGCGCACCCGGAAGTGCTCCGGTACGCGAAGCGAGGCGCGAAGCGCAGCTTCCCGGAAGCGATCCGGGACGCGGCGCGGAGCGCGTAACGTAAGCATAACAGGTCATGTGATTTGTTAATAACACTTTTCATTGGTTCATTTCACTTTTGGTTTCCTAATGATGTAAGGCTAGGTCATGTGACCTAAAAATAACACTTTTCATTGGTTCAGAACTATTTTTTTTCCCAAATGATGAAAACCCCTCCTTGTTTCCTCACTCTGACTTTCATCTTTGTGAGAGGAAGACCTTTTTTCATCACTTAGCAATGGCAAGTGTTGTAGCTTCAGCTGGTGCACCCCCACCACCACCACCACCTCCTAGGAAGAGAGGACCACCTCCTCAGGTAATCCTCAATCAAGAGGAGGAAGAAGAGGAAGAAGAGGAAGAGGAGCAAGAGAGGAGGCAGTTTTTGCCAGAAGAGCCTAGGAGGTCCCGTGTCAAAGAGAGTTTCATTTGGCAATTTTTTAAATATCCCCGGGGCCAAAAAAAAGTGAATGCCCGGTATGTAACTTGCCTTATCTGCAAGAAAGATCTGTCCAGAGGGACAAATAAAAAATATAGTTATGGCAATTATACGATGCATCGCCATATGGAGAGGTGGCACCCTATCAACTACAGTGCTGCGCAGGTACGTGACCTGCAGGATAACCCCCCTCCTGTGGCCCGAAGATCAAATGTAGAGGAAGTGACGGGACCAGAGGCGAGGGAGACGGTCCCAAATATACAGATGAGGTTCGGGACAATCAAACAAGTGTGCGTGCGTTGCGGTCAGTTGATTTGCTACAGAGAAAGTAGCATCAATTTAATCAACTTAGCAATTGACAATCATGATTGTCCAAAACGCCCCAGAGAATAAATTATCTTTTTTTTTTGTTGCTCCTGTTGAGCCCTTTACAATGAATCGTTTTCGTTTCCTCCCCCAAAAAAAAAAATATATATAAAACCGTTCAAAAAATACAAAAAAAGTAAAAAAATGTTCAGAAAAATAATAAAAAAAATATAAAACAACAAAAATAATTAAAAAAAAGTTCTTTTCAGAACTACCTCCCCTTTATAAAAAAATTGCTAGAATGTTTAGCACTCTGGCAACCTCTATTTCTTTTGGTTCGCTTCCCGGTTCGCTCGCCGGTACGCGAACCGGAAGCGAACCAAAAACATTTTTTTTTAAAAAAGAAGAGTAAGTATAAGGGAAGGAAACAGAGAGTAATGTTAAAAGAAAGATAGCTATAGGGAGTAACACAGAGATACTGTTTAATAGATCTATTTACCGAAGAAAAGATGGAAGAGGGTATAATTGTGAAAAACAAAATAGATAAGGAAGTGAAAGAAAAAAAGGAGAGTAGAAGAATAATAAACAAGAGTTTCATAGAGAATGTGAGTGAATGTTCAAAATAAGATTAACATAAGGGGAGCGCGTAAAGACACACTCCACTCCCAGGTGCACTGCTAATGAGGATTCCAAATCCAACGTCATTTTCAACCATTTCAACTTTTTCCACAATTTAAACATTCTTCTTCATTACTTTTTTAACGTTATGTTCTTGTCGCTTTTGACCAATCCACACGATATTCATACTGTATTTAAGCAACTTCTCATATTTCCATGTGTCCATCCGGACCTCTTTTGAAAATAAGATCCAAATACATCAGATTGTTCAGAGCAGCAATCTTTTATTTCATTTTAGAACCCAATGCATTTCGGGCTGCGGTTCAGCCCTTCGTCAGGGGTAGCTGAAAATGGATAATTACAAGCAATGTTTTACTTTTGAGTAGTAACAATATTATTTGTAACTGTTTTTTAAAAAAAAGAGAAACGTCTTAAAATCTCATTTATAATACAAGCGATCTTATGCCAAATGTTATTACATGCGACATACATCAATGCTATCTGAATATATAGAACACATCCCTATGACAATCCTCAATTTTCGTGTGCAAACAATGAAACAAGCTAAACTTCCATTATCTTGGGGAATCCATTCTGCCCGACATCAGGGGGATTTTTTACCAGGCGTTATAACAACTTGTTAAGCATAACGATAGTGACACAGCATTTGAACGGTTATTTTCAAATATTACTTCAATACTTTTGACAAGCTAAAGATCGCTTTCTCCACCGCACCGGTACTAACCCACGCCAATCCCGACATCCCTTTCATAGTAGAGGCAGATGCATCTGAAATAGCTCTGGGAGCAGTGTTGTCACAAAAAGATGACTCTACTGGCACACTACATCCTATTGCCTACATGTCGCGTAAGCTCAGTCCCGCAGAAATAAACTACACGATCGCTGAAAAAGAGATCCTCGCCATACGAGATGCTTTTGTAGAATGGAGACACTGGTTGATGGGAGCTAAGCATCAGGTCACGGTATATACCGATCATCGAAATTTACAGTTTCTAAGGGCCGCCAGACATCTGTCTCCCAGACAACTCCGTTGGATGATGTTCTTCGAGGAGTTTCGCTTTGTTGTTACGTTCCGGCCTGATTCTACAAATAGAAAAGCAGACGCGTTGACAAGAAGAGAAAATCTCCTGCTTCCTTCAGAGAAACCCATCCGGTCTATTATAGAACCAACCAATGTCATAGGAATAACACACACCAACAACTTTCTGGTAGGAGTCAGGAGAGGGGTTCAGACCTGTGTTTGGCGCACATGGCTTAGACACCATCCGGAATGGAAGATGTACAAAGGCATTCCGATGAGAGGAAAGCAGGTCTTAGTACCCACGAATGTGTTGCGTAAAACAGTGTTCTCCTGGTGCCACGAAGTTCCTAGTGCTGGACACATGGGTTTTATCAAAACGCTGGAGAAAACCCAGAGACAATTTTGGTGGCCGTCCATTAGGCCTGATTTGAGTCGATGGGTGGCGGACTGCGTCACCTGCAATCGAATGAAAACTGACAGACAACGGCCTCAGGGATTGCTACAACCTCTGCCCACTCCGGAGTATCCTTGGGAGAGATTTTCCGTTGATTTCATAGTGGGACTTCCGAAGGACCAGGGCAAAACCGCCATTGTAGTAGTTGTGGATTTCCTGACCAAAATGGGCCATTTCATTGCCTGCACCCAGGTGCCCACAGCGGGTCAATTAGCTCAGTTACTCCTGGTGAACATTGTGCGTCTTCATGGCCTTCCCAGAGACATCGTCTCCGATCGAGGGGCCCAATTCACTGCCCGTTTTTGGAAAACATGGTGTACCGCATTGCACATAACCTCTTCGGTGTCTACCAGTTTCCACCCGCAATCTCATGGACAGACGGAGAGACTCAATCAGTCCCTAAAACAGTATCTCCGATGTTATGTGCAGGAAAGCAGTGACTCTTGGGTGAATTGGTTGTGGGTGGCGGAGGTGGCCTATAACAGCACGCAACACGCATCCACACGACACACCCTGTTCTTTTGTTCATATGGGCATCACCCTAGATTCTCTCCTATGCTATTACCCAATGACAACGTGAAGCTGCCAGAGGTGAGGGACAGATTGTTGCGGGTACGAAAAGCTCTTTTTGATACGCGCAAGAACCTGGCACAGGCCAAAGCAAGATACAAACTCCAGGCCGACAAACATCGGAGACCCAATCCAGTGTATAGAAAGGGGGACTTGGTGTGGTTGTCCACCAAAAACATCAAGTTCAGGAGGCATTGCATGTTCAATCCCCGGTTTATAGGGCCTTACCGGGTGGTGGGGCACGTAAATCCGGTGGCTGTTCGGCTGCGTTTGCCTGCACATATGCGCATTCACCCGGTCTTCCATGTTTCCCTCTTGAAGCCCTCCAGGTGTCCTGTTCGTAGAGCTCCTTTGCCTATTTGGGTGCAGCAGGATAGTGAGTACGAGGTGAGGGGGATCTTGGATTCCAGATGGGTGAGGGGTAGGCTCCAGTACCTGATCTCATGGAAGGGGTATGGTCCGGAGGAGGATTCCTGGGAACCCACGGGGGCTGTTCGGGCTCCCAGACTGGTGGCCAAGTTTCACTGCTTGTTTCCGGAGAAGCCGCAGGTGGGGTCGACCCCACTTGTGAAGGGGGATGTACTGTCATGTTCGGCAGCATCGGGGGTGAGCGGCTATCGTAGGAAACGGGCCACCGGCTGGAAAAACTACATTTCCCGGCATGCCGTGCACAAGCCACGTAACAACGTGAGATGCGCGCGCACACCGGGAAATAAAGAGCAGATGCAAGCGACGGTGAAACGCCGATAATTCTTTCTGGTGAAGGCGTTCTTGGTTCCTGAAGAGGTAGCGGGAGGACTCTTGACTTGTTTCCCAAGTCCTTCGTTGACCGTGAGTACTTGTATTTGTATTGGGTGCGAGGCGTTGGTTCCACCGATCCCAACAGCGCACCCAACTTGCTGGTGGTTTCTCTCGGCTGAGAGAAACACGAGTACTTCCAGAAGTTGGAGGAGATACCTAGTGTTTGCTTCGGTAAGCTTCGGCTCAAGAAGGGATAAAGACCCTTGTATGTGGAGCCAAACACATGCTACGAGTACTTTGCTTACTACTGTAAAAGACCAGACCTCTTTCAACATGTAAATTCCTTCTTAAAATGATACGGCAATTTAAGCACACATTCAGAGTCTTTTCAAAACCTGCAGTTTTAGATAGTTTTAGATATAGTCTTCTCTAATAATCTAATTTTGATTTCAAATTCTCAGACACAATAATTGTTGCTCCCACATGCTCTACTCTGTCAATAGCTTCCAGTTTCACAATCTCTTGGTTTTCTAAATGCAACATTTTGTTGTTGAAGATGGCACATTCTGCAAGAGTTGGCATCAAACATATTCCAGATTTCTTCTCAGTAATTTTCCGAAAAATATTCTCAGGCACAACGTCTTCTTCTGGATACAAATTTGACAGTCATCGTGCATGTAAAGCTTCTTTCCCATGCTCGGTCACTTTTCCGATTCTAACATCTTGTAGAATATTCTTATAATCTTCATCCTTCGCTTGACGCATATTTTCACGCAGTTCAGCATAATTGAAGTTTAACCATATATTGACGTTGCCAATGCTCCCTAGGCACTTCCTGGTATCTTCATGCATGAGCATTTTGAACACAGGTTGTCCTTTCACTGGTGTCAGCTGCAGAAGATCACCGAAAACAATGATGTGTTTGCCACCAAATAACACATCATACTCTGTTTTGAGAACTTCTTGCATTCTCAAATGCACAAAGGCAAGCATGACATTGGAAACCATGCTTACTTCGTCAATGATAAGAAGTTTCATTTTCCTCAAGACTCTTGAAACTTCACAACAAGCATCTCCAGATAGCTTGTGATATTGTAATTTGTTGTCATGCTCCACTGGCAGCATCAGTAAACGATGTAAAGTAATCCCTTTAATGTTATGTGCTGCCAGTCCAGTTGGAGCGGTGACAACACAAGACAGCGATGACTCTGTCCTTTCCTGCAAATAACATGAAATTGCTTTAATAAGGAAACTTTTTCCAGTTCCCGCTTCTCCACTCACGTACAGTCGGACAGGCTTCAACGCATGATTGAAGTACCTGCATACATTCACTGGATCCAAGGAGCACAGTTCTCCGGGTGGCACATTCTGCAAGAGTTGGCATCAAACATATTCCAGATTTCTTCTCAGTAATTTTCCGAAAAATATTCTCAGGCACAACGTCTTCTTCTGGATACAAATTTGACAGTCATCGTGCATGTAAAGCTTCTTTCCCATGCTCGGTCACTTTTCCGATTCTAACATCTTGTAGAATATTCTTATAATCTTCATCCTTCGCTTGACGCATATTTTCACGCAGTTCAGCATAATTGAAGTTTAACCATATATTGACGTTGCCAATGCTCCCTAGGCACTTCCTGGTATCTTCATGCATGAGCATTTTGAACACAGGTTGTCCTTTCACTGGTGTCAGCTGCAGAAGATCACCGAAAACAATGATGTGTTTGCCACCAAATAACACATCATACTCTGTTTTGAGAACTTCTTGCATTCTCAAATGCACAAAGGCAAGCATGACATTGGAAACCATGCTTACTTCGTCAATGATAAGAAGTTTCATTTTCCTCAAGACTCTTGAAACTTCACAACAAGCATCTCCAGATAACTTGTGGTATTGTAATTTGTTATCATGCTCCACTGGCAGCATCAGTAGACGATGCAAAGTAATACCTTTAATGTTATGTGCTGCCAGTCCAGTTGGAGCGGTGACAATACAAGACAGCGATGACTCAGTCCTTTTCTGCAAATAACATGAAATTGCTTTAATAAGGAAACTTTTTCAGGTTCCCGCTTCTCCACTCACGTACAGTCGGACAGGCTTCAACGACGTACATGAGCACTCTTTCTTCTCATGACTTAATCCATGATCTATTTGGTTGGAAACTTCGTCATATATTTTCCTCTGCTCAACGTTGAGTTGTCTTTCCAAGTCTTCTAAGTTAACCGCATCCTCCTGAGCATGTGCCATGGCTCTTTCCACTTCAATCATGGCAGTGGCAGCTTCATTTTCGATAACTGGTCCTCCTGATCCTGACTCAATGAAACAGAACTCTGACTGTCCTGAGAACTGTCTCTAGCAATCTCGGCTGCAATCGTTGCTTCCTGCTCGATTTCCGCATTCAACATTTCTAGATATTTGGGAAAAACAGGACATTTTATGGTCTCCTTGGCGGCATTGAAAGAGTCTTCGTAACAGAGGAAATCTCCAAGCAGTTCCTCTTCTGCACGCCAAGGCTTGAAAAGTTGCAAAAGTGCTAAATAGAAAAACTCTTTTCTTTCAGGAGATTCGCCACTCAATTTACGATGGTTTACCAAGTGGCATTTTCTTTGCTTGACCAGACATCCCTCACTTCCAATTACAGCATACACTCCTTTATCAATATCTTCTTTGATGTTCCTCTTGAATATGTAATTTTGTAGAACCTCATACAGACAAACATTCTCGAGGTGACTGCTTCTATTTGGATAATATGTATCCAACATGTTGGTCTTCAAAATATCTGTACTGTTTGGCTCCTTTTCCGCCAAATACTCAATTTCCCGTACAGGTTTCAGAACTCGATTACGCGTTGCAGCAAGACCAAGACTCGCCCAAATGATACTCCTGGATTTGGCATAGAGACTTGCTGAAGACAACCGGTCAGAACATTCGTAAGCTCCGATTTCTCGATGCGACAACATCTTCAGACTTAAACTGTACAACTTCTTACTGAGGCTCTTTTCATGGGAAATGTCCTCCCACATATCCTTCAATTCTGTCTTTTCTTTTTTGGAGATGTAAGATGTCACATACCGAGCCACAGCCATACAGTTATCAGCCACAAACTGTATATCCATGTTAGCATTCCACATGGACAAAATCACTGGGTTGTAGTCGTTGATGTACTTGGACTCTTCGTTCCTTTTCAAATTATACGTATTTTTGGGTGATTTCTTCATCACATTATGTCGCAGCGAAGACATCAAACTGTTCACTCTTCCTTTAGAAATCACCGGTCGTGGAAAGGCGAAACGACATTTTGTGTAGAACTTGTCCTTGTTTCTGAATTTACGACGACAGTACTTTCCACAACGATGGCTTTGGAAGCGTAAAACTTGTTCTCTTAGGCTTTTGTCTTCCTTTGCCTTCACCTGAAACGTGGCAATTTCTTTCTGAAAATTATCTGTACTGGAAACCTGTACACTATCTTCCACATTACCTTCTTCTTCTGGGTCAATTTCAACATTCTCCTCTTTACTTGCAAAGTAACAAAACTCAATTTCTTCACAAATATTCTTCACATCTACTTCAGAACCATGCAAAAGAGCAGTGCATAATTGTTTAAGCATAATTGCTGGACTCTTAGCATAATACAACATTCTAACTAATTTCCTCACTTTATTATGATGCACTGCTAGCATCCTGAAATGATGAAAAACACTCTGGCATACTCTCCTGGAAAGACAAGCCAGTGAATGACCATGCAAACCTGTCACTTCTCTCACTCTGCAAGGATCTAATTCTTGCAACAACTTCATTTTCTGTTTTAAAGTTTTCTTATTAAATGTCCGTACAAAATCACAAAGCAAATTGATGGAATCCTGTCGCACACTGCAAATACTACTACACTTCCAGGTATACACTGGTCCCTTAGGACGTCTTCCTAAAACCTCATTACCTAACACCTCTTCTGCCTCTGTTGTCACAAGTTTTTCTTTTTCAACTGGACAACCATCTTTCACCTCATAAGCTCGACCACTGGTGTCAACTGCATGCACCAAATCATTATCCTGGAAATAACTCTCCTCATTAAAAAATGCCTCACAACTCGAACTATGCATCCATTCTCCTGAAAAAACTTCACAAAAATTACTACGATTAACTGTTCTCTTCCATCTACTATTTCTTTTGAAATCATAAATTGCCTTGTTTAGCTTCCTAATTCTATTGATTATCAAAATAAATAACTTTCGCTTAATTTCAAATGCCTGATCAATAATTTTCTCAACTTTTTTTTTCTCTTATTAAAAACCACTTTCTGTTGACCTTTCTTAATATTTTTTAACAAATTGCCAATTATCCTGTTGCGGAACATTCGTCTACGAATGTCCCTAAACTGATTTTTCCTTCTACTACCATGCACAGAGTTATCTCCTGCTCTACCAGTAACATTTTTGATTGGCCTTTCCTTTCCGTTTAAATTGGCTCTCTTTTTCTGGACTAAAACATGTTCTGTAGTACTACTTTTTTTTCTACAAATGTTTCTTAGGAATGATTTTGTTGTCTTACCCGGAGCTTTCTTGGTGACTTGACGAGTTTTTATTGTAGAGGACTGCTGCAAGCATTTAGTAATCTGCTGTCTTTGACATTTTGTAGCCTTTCGGGTTCTTTCTTTAGATGGCATAATGTAGTTTTGAAATGATCTGCAGTTGAATCTGTGGTAAAATATAATAAAAATGTTATTAACCACTATTACCAAACAGTAAATCAATAACAGTCGTCAAAAAATTAACACACTACTTGTCAATTTTACATACAATAATTTTTAGTGCATTGGCAAATTTAGTACTCACAAATAGTAGCAAAGAAATAGAATGCTTCTACATTTGACTTTTGCTCTTTTATATGTGAATCTGAACTAATTTTTATCAGCATATTTCCCTATTTTATTAAAGACACTTCACACAAGCTGTTTTTGAAGATGTGTTTAATTTTAAATGAAACGGTTAACATGTTTAATTTTTATTTCCAGTAACTTTTAAAAATAAATGTTTATAGTTCCATAGGCTCGAGCAGGTCAGCTTCCCACCCTATGTCATACAATTCTGACAAATCGGCATCCTCATCATGTTCTTCATCATCCTCAGGATTTAAATCATCCAAGGGATCTACTTCCACTGATGTTTCAATCACAATTTCAATGATAATATCGAGATCAACAGATTGCTCATTATCACTCATGCTTGATGTTGTCGTTATCTTTAAAGAAAAAGAACAACAATGAGATATTGCAGAGTAAGAGACAAATCTCAGAGACTATAATTGTAAAATTGTTTAAAAAGAGTAACATTTTGCAGATATTATTTAACCATGTCCAGCGATGCTGAGGAGGTGAGGCCTATGTCCAATTTTTCAGTGAACAGGACTCATCTCTTCTTAACCTTGGATAAGCCTCACCAACACTGTGTCCCCTGCTAATACTTAAATTTAAAGGAGCAGATTTATGTTAACTGGCGCATCCCCAGGGATGCACCAGTTAACGTGCGCCACTGCCCTGCCACCCATGATGTGCCGCATTTACAATGCAGAGCACCATTGAGCAAAAACAGCACAGATGCGTCACGCATCTGTTCCACAAAAACGGCGCATTGCACGAATCACGTCGTAAGCGCGACATGTCTACTGCAATGCACAGGGGCAAGCCACACATTGCATGGTGCATCACTCCTTATGCCTGTTTCAAACAGGCGTAAGGATTTGATTCAGTAATGCCATAAATGTGACTCAGTGAAATCTTCTTAATTTTACTGTGTTAGTTTTACAGGGCTTTCATGCAAATGACTGGCCACCCTACAACAAAACGCTCACATGAAATCTGACGCAGGTTTCATGTGGCACAGGACTTTACAGCATGACACATCTGCCTAGATGCATCAAGTTGTAAATATGTCGCAACATAGCAAATGTTTTGCACCGCCGCTGCATCACAAAAGTGACGCACAGCGGCGCAAAAGAGGCACACGGCTATCATAAATCTGTCCCTAACATTTTAAATGATTGATTCAGGATGACGATAAGGTGTGGCCTATCCAGAGGTTTGTTTGAGGTGAGGCCGCCTCAGGGTTGCAGATGAAATTTAGGCTTGTTGAAGAGTACAGAGGAGATAATACATGTGCAGGCCTACCAATGAAGTGAATCATGTCCACTGCACTCTTGAACAAAGGTCAGACCTCTTCTGTGTCCGTGAACAGGCCTAAAGCTCATCTGCACAATGTGATTCGTAATGTTAGGAAACACAGGTGATGTATTGAAAAATGTGGAATTTCTTTTCCTCATTTCACAATCACATCACCTGTGTTTCCTTTGCTTAGGTATCTCATTGTGGAGATGGAGTCTAGCATATGAAAGAGTACGCAGAAGTTGGGCACTGTATTCAACAATTTTGACATTTACAGAAGATTCAGCTTCTCCATGCCCCCTACACAGTTCTAAATGTTTACAGTTTAAACTGACGGTATCTTGTTGGAGATGAAGTGAGGCCTATCTTGCAACATGGTGCATCTTTTGCATCACTGCTGCATCACAAAAGTGACGCAACAGCGGCGCAAAAGAGGCACACGGCCATCATAAATCTGCCCCTAACATTTTAAATGATTGATTCTGGATGACGATAAGGTGTGGCCTATCCAGAGGTTTGTTTGAGGTGAGGCCGCCTCAGGGTTGCAGATGAAATTTAGGCTTGTTGAAGAGTACAGAGGAGATAATACATGTGCAGGCCTACCAATGAAGTGAATCATGTCCACTGCACTCTTGAACAAAGGTCAGACCTCTTCTGTGTCCGTGAACAGGCCTAAACCTCATCTGCACAATGTGATTCGTAATGTTAGGAAACACAGGTGATGTATTGAAAAATGTGGAATTTCTTTTCCTCATTTCACAATCACATCACCTGTGTTTCCTTTGCTTAGGTATCTCATTGTGGAGATGGAGTCTAGCATATGAAAGAGTACGCAGAAGTTGAGCACTGTATTCAACAATTTTGACATTTACAGAAGATTCAGCTTCTCCATGCCCCCTACACAGTTCTAAATGTTTACAGTTTAAACTGACAGTATCTTGTTGGAGATGAAGTGAGGCCTATCTTGCAACATGGTGCATCTTTTGCATCACTGCTGCATCACAAAAGTGACGCAACAGCGGCGCAAAAGAGGCACACGGCCATCATAAATCTGCCCCTAACATTTTAAATGATTGATTCAGGATGACGATAAGGTGTGGCCTATCCAGAGGTTTGTTTGAGGTGAGGCCTACTCAGGGTTGCAGATGAAATTTAGGCTTGTTGAAGAGTACAGAGGAGATAATACATGTGCAGGCCTACCAATGAAGTGAGTCATGTCCACTTCACTCTTGAACAAAGGCCAGACCTCTTCTGTGTCCCTGGACAGATCTAAACCTCAACTGCACAATGTGATTCATAATGTTAGGAAACACAGGTGATGTAATTGAAAAATGTTGAATTTATTTTCCTCATTTCAGAATCACATAACCTGTGTTTCCTTTGCTTAGGTATCTCATTGTGCAGATGGAAACTAACATATCAAAGACTACGCAGAAGTTGAGCACTGTATGCAACAATTTTGACATTTACAGAAGATTCAGCTTCTCCATGCCCCCTACACAGTCCTAAATGTTTACAGTTTAAACTGACGGTATCTTGTTGGAGATGAAGTGAGGCCTATCTTGCAACATGGTGCATCTTTTGCATCACTGCTGCATCACAAAAGTGACGCAACAGCGGCACAAAAGAGGCGCACGGCCATCATAAATCTGCCCCTAACATTTTAAATGATTGATTCAGGATGACGATAAGGTGTGGCCTATCCAGAGGTTTGTTTGAGGTGAGGCCTACTCAGGGTTGCAGATGAAATTTAGGTTTGTTGAAGAGTACAGAGGAGATAATACATGTGCAGGCCTACCAATGAAGTGAGTCATGTCCACTTCACTCTTGAACAAAGGCCAGACCTCTTCTGTGTCCCTGGACAGGCCTAAACCTCAACTGCACAATGTGATTCATAATGTTAGGAAACACAGGTGATGTAATTGAAAAATATGGAATTTATTTTCCTCATTTCAGAATCACATAACCTGTGTTTCCTCAGCTTAGTTATCTCATTGAGCAGATTTAGTCTAGCATATCCAAGAGTACGCAGAGGATGAGGACTGTATCCAACAGAGCAATGTACATTACTCACCTCCTTTGACACTTACAGAAGCCTCAGTTTAATATTTCTCAGTTCAATATGTATTTAAAGAAGCAGACACCAATATGACCTTCTCATAAATGTGAAAAGCGTTTTTTAAAAAAAATAAAAAAACGATTTTCTGGTCATAATTTGAAAACACAACACAGGTCCTATGTAGAAGCACATCCTATCAGTACTTAAATTAGCCAAGCACACATGGGGGCGTATTTACAAGGACCTTGCACCACGGGGAAATTACTTAAATTAAAATGGGGAAAATAACATCAAAGGGACTCAAAGGCCTTGTAAATATGCCCCAAGCAGCCTATGAAACTCTAGCAGTACATATCAAGAAACTTAAATGACTTCAATAAACATTTTTAAACACATCAAGTAAAGCAGTTATTCAACTACATTCAAGGGGAAGTGACTTAAAATGCCCTAACACACATGAAAGCGTATTTTGAAGGCCCTTGCACCATTTTTCCATCACTTTTAACATGGCTATGTAACTCAAAGAAACAAAATCTAAATTTGCCAAGCACACATGGGGGCGTATTTACAAGGACCTTGCACCACGGGGAAATGACTTAAATTAAAATGGGGAAAATAACATCAAAGGGACTCAAAGGCCTTGTAAATATGCCCCAAGCAGCCTATGAAACTCTAGCAGTACATATCAAGAAACTTAAATGACTTCAATAAACATTTTTAAACACATCAAGTAAAGCAGTTATTCAACTACATTCATGGGGAAGTGACTTTAAATGCCCTAACACACATGAAAGCGTATTTTGAAGGCCCTTAAACCATTTTTGCATCACTTTTAACATGGCTATGTAACTCAAAGAAACAAAATCTAAATTTGCCAAGCACACATGGGGGCGTATTTACAAGGACCTTGCACCACGGGGAAATGTCTTAAATTAAAATGGGCAAAATAATATCAAAGGGACTCAAAGGCCTTGTAAATATGCCCCAAGCAGCCTATGAAACTCTAGCAGTACATATCAAGAAACTTAAATGACTTCAATAAACATTTTTAAACACATCAAGTAAAGCAGTTATTCAACTACATTCATGGGGAAGTGACTTAAAATGCCCTAACACACATGAAAGCGTATTTTGAAGGCCCTTAAACCATTTTTGCATCACTTTTAACATGGCTATGTAACTCAAAGAAACAAAATCTAAATTTGCCAAGCACACATGGGGGCGTATTTACAAGGACCTTGCACCACGGGGAAATGTCTTAAATTAAAATGGGAAAAATAATATCAAAGGGTCTCAAAGGCCTTGTAAATATGCCCCAAGCAACCTATGAAACAAAGCAACATTTTAAATACACAACTTTCTTCATAAAACAACAAAATGAACAATCAATAAACATACAATATTTAAAAAGTCTATCATTCTTTTTTCCTTATAGTACGCTCCCCGGACCGCTTCCCGGTGCGCGTACCGGGCGCTCCCCACGAAAAACAAACTAATTTTTTTTTTTTCCCCCGCGGGGCCCTTTTAAAGCCTCCACATCAAACCTAGGGGGTCAGGGAGGATCTGCTATGCCCCCTTATGGTCATTTACCCCTTTGTTTTGGCCTCCTCTTGTCTCTCGATCCTACCGAGAGACAAGATGGCGGCCGCTCCGGACTGTTTAGAATGTTGACAGACACCGGAGAGCCAATCAGCTTCGCTTCGCGAAGTTCCGTTACGCGTCAGGTACGCGAACCGGGGCGCTGCCCGGAGCGCGCTTACAGATATATATATTTTTTTGAACGTTAATTTCTCAAAATCCACTGGAACACATATATTGAGACCTAGCAAAGGCACATCGGGCTACCAGTCCCTACAATTTTGCCAAGTTTCGTGGAAATCCATTCAGCCGTTCGAGCTAAAAGTGAGGCCAACCGCCCTATGGAAAATTGCATGGGAAAAACGCGTTTTGGGACCCTCCTTTTTTCTCGGCCCCCCTTGACAAAACCCCCCCAGATTTTCAGGGGCTGCTCAGAAACAAAATGTTCCATTTTCCTGAAAATTTCAGCCAATTCCGTCCTCAAACGCCAAAGTTATTCGACATAGAATTTTCAAAAATCCCATAGAGAAAAAATCCTAACTATATATACCTACTGGCGGCCGCCAGTAGGTATATATATATATATATTAGGGTGATTTCCATGTTTTAAAGTAGCCATTATTAAGGTAGGCCTCAGATTAAATGACTCATACTAATATGAACACTTACTTTTGGTTGATTTGCTCTTTCTCTTTTCCCCTAGTTTCAGGAGTCAACCTTCAAAATTTTGATTTAAATAAAATATTGCAGATGTTTTGGTTTCTGTGAGACTTGCTTATCTGTGTGTGTGCAGTTGAAAACTTTCATTGGAAGGCGGTGCAGCTGAAAACCTCCACTGTGTGATAGCTGGGAACACTGTTGAAACCTTATCTGAAAATATTCAATGCTGATTAGGCCCTCTTCCTGAGAACCATGGGGCATGCTGCATATTGTCAAGAATTGTATGTTTTTATTGTGTATTCTTGAATTAGTTGGATTCAAATGCCCCTTTCCACTCTCTTCAGACTTGTCACTTTTACTCCTGCTCAAAGTGTTAAGTTCTTGAGCAAATGCATTCTTTCTTTAAACCCTAAATCATTAATTGATTCTGCCTTTTAGAGGCTTTATTTACTAAAATCTTAAACTTGATTTTTCTGCTTCATTTGACTTTTTAGCCTAGAATTAGGGAATTTCCCTTCAGGGGACAACAAGACCGACTTGATTAGCTTATGACATTTAATAGTCTGTCTTTGTATTTGCTGGTTTGAATCACTTTGAATTATACTGATCAACATATTTTCCTAATGCTCTGTGATTTATGAAATATTTGAATGATTTAAGTGTGTAACTTTGCCAATGTGTTTATAAACCTTCAAGGTTTGCTAGTCCACTACTCTCTGACATCCCTTTGGGTCCTAATGTGCTTCATTGTACTTGATAAATTGTTGATTTTAGCACTCAGCCTGAGACGAAAGGTCCATCCAGTCAAGAGGAGCTTGTACTCAATCATGCACCAATGATCAGCATTGTACAAATTCCACCCGCAATAAGAATCGCTATTTGGAAGAGACGCCCTAAACAAACAGCAATTGCTAACGGTTTCTTAGACCCATTTAGTGATTCGGAAACATGTTATGCAATTGCTACCTGGATTTACTTCATTAGAAAACCAAATTTTCTTGTTGCAAACTCTGTGATTTAGCGAATCACAGGGTAAGCGAGAAGAAAATGTGTTCATACGTCTTGCCCAAAACTCTTTATTTTTCCAAATATTACTGCCGATCTGTGTGGTAACAACAGGAATGTAATCTTGTTGCCAATGATTAGATGAAGTAGGATTAATTTTACCATTTTCCACTTTAGTGGTTAGTGACTGTGTCCTCTAAAATGTATGTCAAATGTACAGTCTTGGGTATGGGTCTGTTTTTTACTAAGTACAGAAAGCCATGATATTTTAAGTAACAAATATAAGTCCTTGTTTTCACTGTACATTCTTTCTCATGTGTGGGTGCAAGGAGGAATTTGACATCGTGATGGTGGCTCTTGCTATTGGGCCACTAACAAGTTAGCTCAATTAAATTATATGAAGTGCAGCATGTCTGGATCTGCTGTTTATCTGACATGTCAGGTAATCAGAGGAGAACCAATGTTCCTAAACTCTATTTACGTGTGTATGGATGGGGTGCAACTTGGAAGCTTATGATTAAGTTGCATGGCTTTTTTGTTGTTTGAATCTAGAAATTATTTGTCAGGTAATCGATAATGTGACAAGTACAGCGAATTAATTTTTAGGAGGGCTGCTGCTGCCGGACAGTTTTTTTTCCACCAGCCTCAGAAGCCGTTTAATTGGAATAACACAGTTAAACTCCAATGCATGTAACATGAGAAATAATATTTACAACACCTAAATGGGGTAACAGTGATTGAAAATAGACAACAGATACCAGCCAATAAAAATGGTTAGTAACACTGATGAACTTTCAGTTCTAAATCTGTTTTTAATGATCTCGGGCCAAATGTAAGTACCTTTAAAATAACGACTCCCAAATTACGATTTTTCTGACTCGTTATTTGGTAATTGGTATTCTAAATGTATGAAATGTTTATTTCTTTATTTGAAATTCAGTGGATCACATATTGACCTACCTCATGAATAATAATGGAGTAGGTTGCAATTTGTGAACCATTAACAGATTTTTAATGAACCAATCCTTTTTTTTTAAATATAGCCTGTTTTCCTAAAAGAAAAATGGGATGCGTTTAAAAAGAAACGAAAATGAAACTTTGAAGTTGAATTTTTTTAAAAGCAGACAGTGGTCCGCATTCTCAAAGTGGAAAGGGCTCTTATGGGGATCCCTTCCCATTTTAAAATGGGAAGAAAAGTAAAGTATTACTGTTTTGTGACAGGGAATTGGTGGCAAAACAGTATTACATACCATGCCTATTGGGCATTTGGAAGGTACGCCCAAAACATGCTGCTTCCAAATACTGAATTGCAAATGCAAATTGTGATTCAATAAGTTACCGAATCATATTTTGCACATTTGAAAAAGCATTTCTCCGGTCGCAAACAGCCCAATTTTGTGAATCGGGTTGTTTATACCTGGAACAATGCGTTTTGACATCTGGCCTCTGGATAAGGCATTTTGTTATTTATGCCTAACCATGACACTTGTTATCACTTACTTTGCTAGCCCTTTGTTGCCAATTCAAGAGGCAAGAACAGGATGCCAGTGTCTATGTATAGCATAAATTTGTAATTAGTAAGATATTAACGAGGGTATATTAGTCCACATTGCTGGTCAAAGCGCTACAGACAATTTAACAGCAATAGCCCATCCTTAAGGGTGCGCCTTATGGACATAAAGAATTGTCAGGCTGAGAAAAGGACAGCCTGATAGACGCTTTTTATTTTGAGGTCAGGCAGCTAAGAGCTAGACATGTGCTTGATGCACAGGCTCCTAGCTGCCTGAGCTGAAGTTTGCTGGGCTGAGGATGTCACAGCTCCTGAGGACGTGACCACTCTAACTTGGAAAAGGTGCTCAAGGCCCTACCCCTTGTGGCGAGGGAGAGTCTCAGTGACAGCCTCATACCTGGGGGCTTCAATTTTAAGCCCGGAAGTGCCTGGGCCGAGTGTCTATCACTGACACCTCATCACTAAGTGGATGGGGTCAGCAGCCAACCTACTCTATAACGAGGTAGGGACTGCTGTCTCCCCTCATTGGCTGACCTAAGTTAAGCCAATGAGGGAAGTCAGCAGTCTCAACACTTCTGGCACCTCAGAGGCTTCCCTCTCAGTAAGTTGCAGCAGGTAAGTGTTTTTATTGACTAGTGCGTGCATGCATGTATGAATGTATGTGCATTTGTGAGTATTGCAAATGGGTGTGTGTGTGCATGTGTCTTCATGTGAATGCATGGGAGTAAGTGAGCATGCATCTGTGTGGGCCCCCTGTAAGTTATACTTACCGGTCACCACTGCAATTTAAGGTTTTCATTCATGGCATATAAATTACAAACAACCTCTCGATGTAAAATATCCTTATTACTGATTGATACAAATATAGTTTGTATGTGTTGTGATCCTGCTTTTGAGAGATCGTCTGAATTATGCAAAGGTCAGTGCAAAACATATTAGGATTGAGTCACAAAGCTACGTACCCCTGGCTTACACGTGAAAATTGCTTTTCGGATTCACGAAAGTTAATTTTCCACTCAAAGGATTTAAGTACAGGAAGAACTGTATGTAAGTAAATCCTTTCCCAGAGGTATAAAGTGAAGGATTCATGGGTGGAATGGATTGTCAGTTTGTGCATACCTATTCACAAATTACTTTTAAACACCTTCCCGTCCTACATAAGGTCGGAAATGTATGTTCCCCATGAGTTGAAGGTAACCCCTTTCCAGGCAACGAAGTGGAAGAAATAACTCCCAGGATTTTGAGGAGGGGGGACACTTTTAAGCAAATGTAAATATGTATCTTGTAAGAGATTTACTTCTGTTAAAGGCAGGAGTAAATCCTCATGGAGAAAAAAGCAAATAATAGTCTAATGAGCACATATGCATTTGTATATTTGCTAATGTATAAACTAAAAGTCACAACATTTTCCAGGAGTAATCGTGGGAAAACTATGGCAAGAATGAATGCTAAAAAAAATCTACATTTACTCCACACATAAGAGAAAACCTAAGGGTCCCTTTTGAAATCTGACACCCTATAAAACCCTGGAAATTGTAAATCTGCACCAAAGAAAATATGGACAGCTACGAGTGCAGATTCATGACTCTTGCTATTCATATACCCCTTCATTCACCTCTGCTAAGAATGTATTTACTTTTCACCAGACACAAAATGTTTGCATTGAAGAATTAAAATGTGTTATCCTTTTCTGACTAATGTAACTTGTTCATTTGCATACAAACTGAAGTACTATGAAAGTATTAATGAAAAATGTGCATAATATTTTAGTGATTAAGAATAGTGTGAACTGTCTCGAAATGTTACGCTTTACATGATTGAAATAAAAAATGTAATTAAAAATGGCTGTATGAAAATGAATTGTAATTTTTTTGTCTTTTTGTTCTCTAACATATAAGGGTTTTCACAGTATGGGATGTGACAAAGAAACGCGACAGGGGCCTCATTTATTGCTAAATGTGTTGTTGGATCTATTAAATTAAATATCTTTATAGCGCAATTTGTGTGGACATAACTATTTATGCATGAGCTTAAAATAGGGTGAAATCTTTAAAAATGTTAATGATTCCAATACTGGGAAGAAAATGTTTTATCAAAAATATATGGAAAACAATGCATGAATGTTGAACTAAATAGACTAAATTAACTATTGGCAGACTTCCAACCTCGCAATCATTTTTCAAAGTTCTTGCTGATGGCTATTTACGAGCATGAGTCAGTCCAAGGTGCAGCAGTGACTGATAGCTGATGAAAATGCAGCCATGAATAAACACACCTAATTGAGCAGTCATGTTGAAAAACATGTTTTTCCTTGTAAAACCTTGTACAGAAACAAAATGTTGCCTTGGAGGTAAATTCCATGGGCAATCCCAAACAGATGCGCAAAGCTGTCAATTTTCAAAAACTTGTACTGCAAAAATCGTTGCTGTGGTAGAATAAAACCCCCCTCTAAGGACTAGATTTAAAAATATTTTAGGAATGTTCTTTTTTCCCAGTGCATACCTTTAACATATCAAGCAGGTCAACTGACCTTTTTTCAATTTCGAGTATGTCTATAATGGTCAGCTGAAGATGAGCCTACTCTCTGCTTGTTTTTGTTTCTTACAACACTACATCTAACTGAGTTTATAAAAACCTTACTTCTGGTGGAGTCAAGTTTGCTATTCAGCTTTACAGAAAATTCGAGCTAGTGCTGCATACAGCACAATTCACAGATATATGGCTGCATCGTGCCTTTATCCTGCTAACAAAAATGTAAATATTTACAAAAGGCTTTATTAAAAATACAATGTGCAGAATGTATGTACGTTTATAGCATAAAAAATAGTCGGCAACCATATTTAAAACCTATAGGCCTGTAACAATGAAATTAAGTATGAACTCTTAAATTGACATGGTTGAAGATGCCATGAATTAACATGAAGGCCCATTAATGTTTTTCACTTTAAACAGCAGTTGTACAAGTTGTATTTCTTCTCTTTGCAGCACACATTGCAATTTCAGAAGCTACTGTTTATTAGTTAATGAATAGACATTTCTTGTGTTAGATGATTGATAGTGAGGCTCTCACCACAAAAGATGAAGACAACAGGGAGGATGATTCATGGGAAGACGTTTTTGAAAACAAGAAAGGAAGTGCTGCACCGTTCAGTGGCACATGGTTAAAAGATGATTGTACACTGGTGAGAAGATGGGAAGTAGACTTGTTCTCAGGAGCATACTGAAATATTATTGGTCGAAAAACCACCACTGGGTTGGGCTCCCAACAGCAAGGCCAAACCACTGACCAATAACTAACAAAACAGGTGCCAATACTGTTGACCTTAGTTCCTTGTTTTAATTATGTGAAACATATGAATTAAACACTATGTTTCCTTGAATTTTCTTTTCTGAATAAATCATTCTTTATTTTCATTTCCTTTACTTCATTACTTTGGTTATAATTTCACCAATTTTAGAATTCAAAAACCATCTGTACAAAACATATACAATATTATACAAAAATTCTCATAAACATAAACACTCTCACCAGACTCTTATTCATCAACATTCACTCCCATACATACACAAACATCATATATTATTTACACTGGAATTACAATATTCACAATATGCCATAGACTATCTTTCATAGAAATTTGTGACAGTTCGAGCACAGTTTGATGTTCTTATGGCCCAAATAGTAGTCTACGCATTTCAAACTCATAAAGATTAAAGAGTTCTCATCAGGACAAGAAGCTCAAAGACTTAGAGCCAGTATGGTGGTTTATTTCAATACCCGACGCTGACCCATTCAGAGAATCAGCGGTCAGCACTCTTAATTGAGAGGAACTGCCTGGCCTTGAAGTTGATCGTGCCAGCGTTTGGTACAACGATGGTGAATTGTTGGACTGCCTGGAAGCAAATGTGAGGGCGTCTGAAGAAAGAATTCAATTTGGCGCGTAGTCTGTCTGAAATATTATTGGTCAACATGAAGAAGAAAGAATAACAATGTTGCATCATAGAAAACGTGTTTATATTAGTGCATGTTCCTAGTCTAGGGAAAAATAGTCACATTAGCAATAATTACAAAGAAAATCGATAAAGGCATTCACTGAGTATCTTGCATATGTCTGCAACAAACGCAATGTATTATCAGAACATCAAATGATTGTAAATAACATCTTGAACATTTATACATTTGAGATAAAGGTGCGCAGAATGAAAAGAATATACAGTGGTCAGGAAAAAGGATGTGTTTGTGAGGGTTGTAAGGAAAGGAGGGGTAATGTGCCATATGTACATTATATTTACATGACGAAACCTGTCCAGCCTATAACAGGCAACCTATTACAAAAGAATATATAGCATTGTAGAGGGCGCTGATAATAAATCTCAGTCATCCCAGCTTGTCGCAAAAAGAAAGTAGACGTCAACGTTTCGACCCCTTTGAGTATTCAAGGTGGTTTGTCCTTAGTATGGGGTCTTCATCAGGACAGAGCGGGAGCGCCGGCGCGTAAAACAGCAAGGGGAGTCAAGCTGCGGACTACGGAAGATGGGCTCCTTGAAACTCTGAAGTGAAAGAATGAATGCGAGCTCAGTCTCAATAACTCATCCGTCCTGTTGAACGACAGGAAAGGGTCCACAAATCATCCAGGGTGACGGGATAAGCGTTCAAAAGTGTGCTTCCAGGATTGAATCCTCAACTTCACCAGTAAAAGCTCAGTTGGACTGTAGCTTGACATTGCTGAAGCTATCGGCCAACTGAGCTTTTCTGTAGTCCACAGCTTAACTCCCCTTGTTGTTTTATGCACTGGTGCTCCCTCTCTGTCCTGATGAAGAACCCATACTAAGGACTAAATAACCTTGAATACTTGAAGGGGTCGAAATGTTTACTTCTACTTCCCTTTTGAAACAAGCTGAGATGACAGATTTATTATCAGCGCCCTCTACAATGCTATGTTTTCTTTTGTAATAGGTTGCCTGTTATGGGCTGGACACGTTTCACCATGTAAATTTAATGTATTTATGGCAAATTACCTCTCCTTTCCTTACAACACTCACAAACATATCCTTTTTCCTGAGCACTGCATATTCTTTTCATTCTGAGCATATTTATCTCAAATGTATAAATGATCAAGATGTTATTTACAATCATTTGATCTTCTAATAATAAATTGCATTTGTTGCAGACATATGAAAGATACACTGTGAATGCCTTTATTGATTTTCTTTGTAATTATCGCTACTGTGACCATTTTCCCACTGTACTGCAGTCTTACCCGGGTCCAGTAGCACTTTGGGTTACCCCATTGATACTTAACCCTAGACTCTAGAGAGGCAGAACCAGAGAGAGATCCCGATTTGCAACTATTGGTGTATGAGCCTTTTCCCCATGCTCTGTGAGAGACGACTCTTTACTGAGTTTCTTAGATATTTCTTTATGAGAAGTCTTAGTTAATTTCTTTCACTATTGTTATTAGAGCTGAGAATACTTTCCAGTTTATCCTGCTTAAGCTTTATGCTTCTGTTCGATTCTCTCATCTGAACTGACACCCTTAATCCTTCTTGCATTGATCTTGACTTAGCTTAGAGTTTTTATGGAATACAAATTTTGCATTAGTTCTTTATTTTGAATTACTGAACTGACTTACCTTTATTAGTAAATGTTGATTGATTGATTGAATATGTTAAACTTTAATGATGAAACATGGAGAAGAAAACTTCAATAGAAGAATGAATACTTAAAAGATTTGAAAATAAAACCCTTTAACTCAACTCGAATCTCTTTAATGACTGCACTAAAGTAAGTATAATTTACAACTATTTATATTGAGATTCTGCCTGTGGGGTTCATGGTGATGAGTAAGTGACAAGTGGAACCATGTGCGCCAACAATCCTAATCGCTGTTTCACAGTAGGGACCGCCTCCTTACATCTACCACTGCTGGCCTTTTTAATGATCCTGTTGTACATGCAGCTGTTATCACCAAGGGCAGATATGTAGTGGTTTCAGCTTTGTGAATGGGATGAGGTGCATGTTGTCAGCTTTCCTGATTTGGTGATTAGCATTATATGGAAATTTAATTTATATTTCTCTTATTGAAAGAACCCAAATAAAATATGTTTCTTTAGTAAGCACAAAAAATATGTTCAGTACTCTATGCAGTGCTTACCATATTAGTCACTAGCACTGGCAAATCCATGACATCTGCCCACAAACGTACTTACATATACAATTCTTCACTGTTCTCTATTACATAATTGGCTCATCTAATGACCATGAGAGCAAGGCGCAAGATACATACTCTTTTTCATATTTCTGCCTGTACAATTTTCTATTGTATCTGACATTCATTTTGTTTCCACGTCCCCTTAAATGTAATCATGTACAAGCAAAGAAGGGGTGAAGACAAATGTCAAGTGGACAACTGTATATAAAGCAAATTAGTATACCAATAATATCAATGAAGCCACAAACAGAAACTGAATGCTTTTCAAGTCTATTAAGTGTTGCATCAACCCCGTGCCATCAACCTCTTAAGTAAAAAATACAGAAAATGCAACAGCACATCACCAACACCAAACCTGATTCATCTCTTACACCCACCCCTGTAAAATACCACAGTGGGCAGCCTTTAAATGCTTATCTCTTGCAGATCTCACTAACAAATTCAACTCACTCAAAGCAGCTTCTTATGAAGAAGATGTCTTATCCTTATTTGAGAAACAGGTCTTTAGCTTCTTGAGGAATTTAAGGAGGAGAGGCTCTAATGTAGAGTGAGGTAGTTCACTAAGTGCAAATGTATACTATATTAAATAAAATTATATAAATCATAATCAACATAGACACAAACTACAAAGAAAAGGTGCAGCGGCTCAGTGCTTGTGGAAAGTGAATAGGTGCTAACTAAAAGTAATGTGTAGGCACTTGGCTGGATTCCATCAAAACATATGATTTCACAGTGACACATATAATATTGTAAAGAGTCTTTTTTTTTTTAGATGTAACACTGAGGCATTTAATCATAAATGGTGTCGATATTTTAACCTGTAAAATAACGATTTAGAGTAGTCCAGGTCTTTATCAGGACAAGAACTATGGATACACCCTGGGTGGAAAAATAAAAATAATGTCAGACGTGTATGCAAAAAAAAATGATACAACATTGCCTCATGTGAGTGCAAGAAAGACCAACCTCTGAGGAGGTTTGTGGGTTGGTTAAACTTCACAAAGAATCCCGAAGACACCAGACTCTGTTTCCAGGAAGGTATGAAGAACGTGGCAGCCTGGATGAAGGACAGTTGCGTTGCCTGAAGCTCAGAGGAGACCGAGGTCCTCATCCTCGGCCCCTGCACCTCCGCCTGGGACAACACGTTGTGGCCCTCTGCCCTCGAGAGGCCACCCACCCCTAGAGACCACGCTCGTAGCCTCGGCATCATCCTTGACTCCTCCCTCTCCATGAACCGCCAGATCAACACTATCGCCTCCACCACCTTCAACTGCCTTCGCATCCTCCGTAAAACCTTCAAGTGGATCCCCACCGAATGCAGAAGGACCATCACCCACTCACTCATTACCATCAGACTGGACTACGGCAACACCATCTACGCCGGAATCAACAAAACTCTTTTTCACAGACTCCAGACCATTCAGAACGCCGCAGCCAGACTCGTCCGCGGGACACCGCGTCATGAGCACATGACCCATCACCTACGAGGCCTCCACTTGCTCTTCGTCAAGAAGAGGGTCACCTTCAAACTCCTCACCCATGCCTACAAATCCCTCCATAAGATCAGACCCAAATACCTCAACGAGTGAGTATTGTTGGAACCTGAGATGTCAGGTCACCTAAGGTAGCCTGGCCTAGGGTAAGGCAATATCAACAAAGGCACATGTGTGAAGGTTGCAAACCACCCAGCAGTAAATCCACGCAATAACACACAAAAAGGACACTACACCACTGTTGGAAAAATATGAGCTGGTTTATAAAAAAATAATATCTCTGCTCTTTTGTTTTCAGAAATCACAATTTAGGACATTTCAGTTTGTCTTGAAAATAATAATTATACTTTTAAGCTGCTAAAGCATATTATCGTCCAGCATTAACAGTACATTGCATTTAGTCAGGAATTTTAACCATATCTGGCAGGTAGCACTTATACTTTTACAGTTCAGATGAGCATACACTGTACTCTGCTTAACTCCTCCCTGAACTCAAGGAGTTCTCAGATTTCCACCACTTCCCCCTGTGGCTAAATTATTAGTTTCAGATCTGTACTCCCCAGCCCAGGTTATTGGCCTCCTCAGCAACTCTACTCCTCCAGAGGTCAAGCTGTCATGAATTCTCAAGTACCAGAGGATTAATTAGATCCTCAGTCTCCTTTCACCCCTCGGGGATATCATAGGCTTCTTGAATCTGTCAGGTTTGAGGTTGTGCCACTCGTTTTCAGCCCCTCCACCCCTTTCTCTCAATCAGTGCTGCACCAGCGTGGGAAAAAGACAGACGATCAGGAGGCCTAACCAGCTCTCCCTTGCCACCCCTTACTCTTCCCTGCTTACTTGGAAGGGTGGGCCAGCAGGCGGTTCCTCCGCTCACCCTCTTTACTTGTGAGACGCTCTTCCTCGAGGATCGGCCTCCCCGCCCCCTCACAGAGGAGCGGAGGCCCTATCAGGTGGAAACTGAGGCGCTGTTATGGGGAACCAGCCGCTCGACGGAGCTGCTTTCTCCCCCCCAGGATCTGTCCCTCGGCGCTTCAATCGACCACCAGCCACACGGCGGAGCTGCCTCTTCCTCTAGGTTCTCCTCAGCAGTGGGAGACGATGATCTCTACACAAGGATACTTCCGCGCATGTGCGGGGGTTCAGCGTCTCGGCCCCAGCAGCTGCTCAGACGCCCTGACGCTGATCAGTGTCTCCGCAACGGGCCTGCTCGGTCCTAGGCCCCTCCTGTAAGGCAGAACCCGGTTCAGTGGGGAATAAGCGCGGTGGCGCCAGACATGGACACTTCGCTCTATCTCTCTCGGTCCTATCGGAGCGCTGTCACAGAGCGCGGTAGGCGCCCCCGGGGTCCCGCTCACGGTGGTAACCTCTCAAGACTTCTCAGGCTCAATGGATCCTGTCTCCACACTCCACCACCTTGTCAGTCAGGAGATTGACTGTCCACTATGAGTCCAGACACCGGTAAGAGAAGCCCAGCGCTACCCAGGCCAGGAGCTTACTTCTTACCCTAGAAAGGGAGGGGGGTCCAAAGAGGGCTCCTACACGATAAGCCACAGAGCACTTTTCTAGCACTAGACCACCAACCCTCCTTACTGGACAGACATAGGGGCACAGGGGACCTCTTAATTCAGTTCCCAGTGCAGGGTCCTTCTCAGCTCCACAGACTACTGGAATTAACCCCCTCACCTAACTGTCCAGGGTCAGCAGGATGAACTAACTTGGCTAGGACAACAGGAATGGGAGGTGGAAAAGCCTTGACAGAGGGCTACCCTTGTAGAGCAATCCACCCTTCAGGATCCTACCCCTACCAGTCCTCAGCCTTCACTCTAGCTGCTCCTCACTGACAGACAAAATGGCTGTCCAGCATTCCGCCTTTTATAGGCTGACCCTCAGGGGTCCAGAAGGGACCAGAAGGTTCTGGAACGCCCTATTCTACTCTATGGGACAGGTGACAGGGTTGGCAGTTAGGACAGTTGGTAGCCACCATTTTGTGACTCCAGCTATTTCCCTGTCAGAAAAGGCCTCTAGGCCTGAGGTGAAAAACTATGAAGGGGGAAAGAACTCCTATCCCCTTTTCCAACACCTAGAAAAAGCTAGTGGACACAAAAATTAATAAGGGTATGAGGGGCAAAAAGGGGACAAAATAAATAATAAATTGGAGGGACTACGCAAAAAGCCAGACAGGTCTAACAAGTATCCTTCCACGTACCCAGGAGGAAGCTCCGCTCCACTGACCTCACCCTGGCAGAGGTCCCTCGCATCCGCAGAAACAGAACCAGCAGGAGAGCTTTTTTCCACATTGCAGCCAAAACCTGGAAGGAGTTCCTGGTGAACATCAGATGCTCCCCGACCCTGCACATGTTCAGGAAGGACCTCAAGACCTGGCTCTTCAACTGATCTGGAGCTGCCCCCACTTCAGCACCATGAGACCCTCACGGGTGAGTAGCATGCTATATGAACCCCTGATTGATTGATTGACATGAGTATTTTATGTGGGTGTCGCAAAAAGCTAGCCTAAAAAATGAAAGAAAATGGATATGCATGAGCAGCCCATGGCTGCTACACAATGATAAGTAGCATCCGAGGTTAAACAATCTACTTACCAGTGTAGAAAGACCAGGTTAGACAACTCTGTATTTTACTGTGAAACTAAGCATAAGTGACTGGGTTAGAACCCTAAGAATAGTCATATAAGCAGAAGATAAGTATCTCAAAGACCAGGAAGGAGTACTCAGCTCAAACCTATCTTTCATTAACCGGCGTGCATAGGAGCTGCTGGATAGAGAATAAAGAGAGTGGCTAATGGCTCACAATGTTATACTCGACCCGAGATATCATCCAAGCCTTATCAAGACAGTCTTCTCCTGAGGTGCTAATCAAATTGCTTCTAATTCCTGCTAATTTAAAGTTGTCTCCGGTCCTGAAGAGCCCATCAATTTAGTAATACATAGGTCTTTAAAGCCATGCTCTACTAGTATTTGTGGTCAAGATAGTCTGCAAAGGTGGTAACACTGGCACACCCCTTTCCAGATAAATATTGTCTAACCATCAAAGAAGTTCATTCTTGATGATTTTTCATCTCACTTCTATGTCAAAGTCACAAAACACATGATTGTAAACCAGTTGTATGCATCACAATTGTAATACTATATTGTCCCAAGACCATATCTCCAGCTGCCATGGCTCCTTGATGAATGAAAGACCCTACCGGCCCAGAAGAATTAAGAAATGAGGCCTGATCTCTGTAGTCTCTGATCAGAAAGAAATAGTATACATAGATCTGACTGAAAGCAGGCCCCAATGATCTCTTCACTCTCTGCTGGATCTAACTTGGATTTCTTCTAGTTGATTAGTTATCTGTCATCCTGGACATCTTGTGCACTGTTACATTCTGTTCAGTTGATGAAGAATGGATCAACCAATCATCTGGATATGGGTGCAGAAGAATGCCTATGCCATGCAAAAGGCCTACTGGAGGAGCAACCGCTTGGGTAACTACTCGGGGCTAATTTGAGCATGAAGAGCAGAACAGAAAATTGGATGAGGTGACCTGCTGCAGATAATCTCAAAAATTTCTGATGCAGCTGATTCACTGGATAATGTACATGAGCATATTGAAGGTCTATGGAAGCTACATATTTTCTTGGTTGACCCATTGGAGTAATTTCTTTAAACAGTCCATTACAAAGTTTGATGTCCAAACGCAGGAGTTGATTCTTTAGATCCAGGACTCCACAGAAATCACCTGAAACATGTTCTACCAGGAAAATAATGGAATAAACTTCAGAACCTTTTTCATCCATGGAAATTGGTATTATTGTCTTCTTAGAATACAGACAGTTTCATTTATGAGGAAAACAAGATATATTCCACATTCCATTCTTCTTCCAAAATAGTGCTAGGATTGATGTTGTCCACTAAGACCACACAATAGACATCCCACTCGCCCCACACATGCTCTTACATGGATACAGAAGATCTGCTAAGGAAGTATGCAACCTTGTTCCATGTTCCTGGAACATATCCAATCAAGTAGTCTCAAAAACATTCTGGCTATGATTAATGATCAGTGTGAAGTGTGAATACTTAACCAACATCGTCAGGTCTCAGAGAAAAGACGGTTCTAACACATCTAACATGACTTGAGGGAACAGGATATGGCCTAACAGCGAGATTGGTCTGCTCGAAGATAGGAACTGGGTTCAAGCCTCGGCAGGGACGCTCAACATACTGTGATTCTGGGCACATCACTTAATTTCCCCATACCGAACAAAATGAATGTGTCCATCTGTATCGCAACTGGTGCGCATGTAAAGTCCTCTGATACCTTTGAGTCAAGTTTGCGCTATATAAAACTAAAAACAAAAAATAGTTGGAAGAACAATTTGCAGAAAAGACAATAAATTACTGGCACAAATGTCTTCAGTTGGAGTAAATTGCACCGAAATTGAATTCCAAGATGGCCGCCGTGTTTTAACTACCCTGCAGCAGTTGTTTCTTGCTAAAGTTTCTTGCAATACTGGTAGGATGTGAGGAGGCACCAAAGATGCACTCAAGCCTGAAAACATTGCACTTCACTAAAAGTAGTCAGGTTGTGTTCCTTCATCCCACGTGCGCATCCTCTGAGGTGCAACATTGAGTCATAGCAGTCGCCGTCATGCAGAGTAGCATCTCCTCACAACATGGCAGGTAGTTTCTCATTGTAGACTTTGGAACGAAAATACTTAGCAGACACTTTTCTCTGCCATGCCAGTGTCTGTGTCTCCTCACACCATGGCTGTTAATTCCTCATTTCTGACTTTTGAAAGAAAATCCTTGGCAGACACTACATTCTGTTCAGCTGTGTCTTCAGGAAATATTTCACTTCACCATTTTATGTCAGCGTTGTTCATTGTTTCCGTGCAGCAATTCTTTTAGGGAAAGCTTGGAGTCTAAACGTACATTGAAAGTGAATATTCACTAGTGCACCAGTGAAATCATTGTTTGCTGGATGTTCTCAGAACTTTACTGAAATTGCGTCATGATTTGTAGTTTTCTTTTTGTCTTACTGTGACAACTGCTCATTACTGAACTTAAGAATCCTCAAAGGAAACATAGACTTGCCTAAAAGAAGTAAAGCCTTCAGAAGAAACATTTTAATACAATCATAACTAAATATTTATAGATTAGTCATATTATTATCCTCTCATAGTAGAGAGGTAAGAGCCAATGTCTTTTGGGATATGTTAGAGCTAATTGGCTTACAAATAGAAGTAATTGTATAATTTGCAATAGAACTATGTTATTATTATTCAACTGCATGTTACTTTTGTGTTTTAACATTTGTTATAGTTCTTCAGCAATTTCCTCCTCAATCCAAGAAGTTTAGGAAGTATTACATTAATGAGGTGCCAGAGGAACCCTGCAGGAAAGCAGAGGCTGTTTCTTCTTGATCCCCATCCGCTTTCCCCTTCAGAATTCTTTATCTCATTTTCCTTGATATCATTTAGTAGAAGAGGGGAGGCTTGGTGGGGCATTTGGAATTTAGCATCATTCTGTTCATGTGAAAGTTGGGTAACAAACATCTGGCTTAACTTGACTGAGTGAAGTGACCATACTATTTTATTAACCTAAGCAGGGTGGTTGAGGATCATTACATGAGGACCCTGTCATAAATCCTAGAGGTAATTCAAAAGTAATTAGTAGTGGTTAGACAAGAGAATACAAATTGAAGACAAGATATAATTGCTTCAAGTAGAAAAACTTTAGACTTAGCCTCCAAGGTGAACAATATTATAAAAGTGCCCAACCTTCTATTTGCGTCTACTGAGAATGAGGTTTCTAGTTCAACATCTAAAACCTACACCTAGTGATACCACCTGAGTAGTACATTTACTCTCCACAGTAATTCCATTAGCCCCTTTAATGGGTACCCACAAAGGGCCCAACTTTTTCTGACCCAATGCTCTCCTCATTTTATGTCATGTTGTCAGTTTTCCCTGATGCACATTCTCGAGTTGAATTAATTTTGTCATACCTCAGTGGAGATGCTGCTTCTTGTTCAATGCCTCTAGTTTCGAGAGATGCTCCAATACTTTATGATTTTGATGAGTTCAAGAAAGAATTTCTGAGAATTTTTGACAGAAGAAAAGTCACCCAGCCCACAGATAATGAGTTATTAGAATTAAAGCAAGGCAATAATGTTCTTGTCACTTATCTGGCACACTTGAATGAGTTAATTGTGGAAATAGCTTGTCCAGAGGATGAAAGAGCTGTCTTGTTTGATCAGAGTCTTGAAGATAAATGAAAAGGCTCCTTGGCTCAAATATCTAAAAGGCCTACAGAAGGCGCTAATAGATCTAGTGTTAGAGTTAGCCTATCAACAAACCAAAAGAAAAAGAGAAAGAAGAAATTAATTTTGTTCAAGTGTTCCACGGTTTGATCGAGTACAAACTGAAATTCAAAAGCATCCGCAAATAGCCATGGAATAGAAGAGAACCCATGCAAATAGGCACAACCAAGGAAGAAAAAGAGAAAAGTAGGCAGAAAAATGTATGTTCGTGCTGTGGTGCGAGTAGTCTCTGAGTACAAATCGGCCCAAAAAAGCCTAGGGCATTGCAGAAAGAATCCTTCAGCCCCACTAGTAGGAGAGTTGGGCTGGTGGGTGCTAATACAAAGACAACTCCAGAAACGTATCAATTGGCAAATACCTTACCTTACATTAATTTAACCTTATCTATGAAACTTAAGTTTTGACATATAACTTTCTCAGAAATATCAGTGATAATTGACTCAGGAACCACAGGAAATTTCTATGATGTGAAATTTGTTTCACAGATTGGATGAAGAGCAAAACAAAAACAGAAGAGTGGAGCATGGAGCATGGAGAGCAGTGGATAGAACCAACCTTTAATCAGGACTCATCACCAGTCATACGGAACAAGTAGAATTAATAAGAAAGTCATATAGAATTCATTCAATCCTATCTGATTGTTGTTTCTTAGTTTCAAGTAATCTTGGGATTATCTTGGCTGACTGAGAATAATCCAACAATTGAATGTGGTAAAAGAACCATAATCATGAATTCAAGCTATTGTGAAGAGAACTGCTTCGAAGCTTCTCCATTCAATAAAGAACTAGGTTATGCTTTGTCAAGGAGGAGTTTCAGTATGTGTAATTCACACCTGAAAATTCTGTTGCAGTATGAAGATTTTAAGGAATTTTTCAATGGGACAAAAGCAGAGAAACACCCTCCACACTGTCCCTATGACTGTAAAATTGAACTAGAACCAGGAGCTAATGTATCATGCAGTCGAATGTATGCATTGACTGAAGCTGAAAACAAACATTTGAAGGAATATATCCTGAAATATTTGGCAAACTGATTAATTAGGCTTTATCAGTCGTCAGCCTCCTCTCCATTATTCGTTGATTAAAAAAAGGAAGAATTAATAAAGTGCTTTGAATACAGGTCCATTAATTGTCTAGCCATTACATATTGCTATCATTTGTCTTTAATGTTAGTCTTAGTAGATCAAGTAAAAGGAGCAAAGAGTTGCACAAAATTAGAACTGAGAGAGGCTTATCATCTCATTGAAATGAAGAAAGGAGATGAGTAGAAGACCGCCTTCAGAACTAAGGATGGCCTCTTTGAATCCCAAGGCATGCCATATGGTCTTTGCAATTTTTTAGCCGCCATTCAGAATTTCATTAATGACATCTTGAGTTAATTTATTGATAGGTATGCAGTTGTGTACACTTATGACATCTTAATTTATTATACATCTGCGAAAGAAGATGTGAAGTACGTCTGGAGCATACTACAAAAACTTTGATTCATATTATCACCAGAAGGAGTAACGATTGGTGCAGAGCAGGAATATCGACGGAGAAATATCATGGGACATTAATATCTCCGCAGAAATATTGTTTGGAAGAAATATTGACAACAAAAATATAGTTTGACCAGAATATCGACTGCCAGGTAAGTAATATCGATAACAATAATATAGTTGTAATAAATATCGTTTACAAAAATATAGTTTACAAAAATATTGATTTATTGATAATGTTATGTATTTTAGTGTTTTTAATGAGAATTGTTTGTCATTGTATTATATGTTTTGGAATTGCATTAGTTATTAATGTATTTTATGTTTAATTTTGTGTTATTAGTTCCGTAGCGGGTTGTGGGTTAATAGGGGTATAGGGTGGGAAGTAATTTAATTATATAAAATTAATTGATTAATTAATGTGTTAATTTATTAATAATAGTTTAATAATTAGTTGTTAATTAATTTCAATTAGTCAATTAATACTTAATTATGTTAATTGTTTAATTCATTTTAGGTGTGTGTTGTGGAGTTTATACGTGTAAATGGTGTGAAGGGTGGTAAGTAATTAATGTTTTATTGATTAATTATTAAATACTTTAAAAATTAATTACCATTAATTAATTAGTAATTATTAATTGTAAATGTGCGATTAATTTTAGGTGTATGTTGTGGTGTAGTGTATATGGTGTGAAAGCTGGTAAGTAATTAATTAATAAAAAATAATACATTAATTTTCATTAATTAATTAGTAAATATTAAATGTAATTGTGTCATTAATTTTAGGTGTGTGGTGGATATTATAGTGTTAAATAATGTGTAATTAATTATTTTTATTATCTTTGTTAATAATAATATATTCAAATGTATATATTAATTATGTTTATATTGGAAATTAAATTTAATAAACATTTTGATAGTTTTGTTTTTAATTGTTTTGGGTTTCAGCGCTTTCCCTACTATTGCACTCACTGGAGTGGGAATAGTGATTTTTACCCCTACGCTATCCAACGTTTCCCTACTGTTGCACTCTCTGGAGTGGGAATAGTAATTTTTAACCCTACGCTATCCAACGCTTTCCCTACTGTTGCACTCTCTGGAGTGGGAATAGTAATTTTTACCCCTACGCTATCCAAAGCTTTCCCTACTGTTGCACTCTCTGGAGTGGGAATAGTAATTTTTACCCCTACGCTATCCAATGCTTTCCCTACTGTTCCACTCTCTGGAGTGGGAATAGTAATGTTTAGCCCTCCGCTATCCAGCGCTTTCCCTACTGTTGCACTCACTGGAGTGGGAATAGTAATTTTTACCCCTCCGCTATCCAGCGCTTTCCCTACTGTTGCACTCACTGGAGTGGGAATGGTAATGTTTACCCCTATGCTATCCAACGCTTTCCCTACTGTTGCACTCACTGGGGTGGGAATAGTAATTTTTACACTTCCGCTATCCAACGCTTTCCCTACTGTTGCACTCACTGGAGTGGGAATAGTAATTTTTACACCTCCGCTATCCAGCGCTTTCTCTACTGTTGCACTATCTGGAGTGGGAAATGTAATTTTTACCACTACGCTATCCAGCGCTCTCCCTCCTGTTGCACTCACTGGAGAGGGAATAGTAATTTTTACCCCTTCGCTACCAAATGTTTTAACTACTAATGTTTTTATTTTGTTATTAATTGTATGTATTATTATTTTTAATACTTTAATGTGTTAATTAAATATAGACTATTTTATTTTATTCAAAATGTTTTATATATGTGTTTATTTTATTTTTATATAATTATTAAAGTTTATAAATTAAATAAAGATAATAATAAAATGTATTTAAGTAAATATATCTATATGTACACATTTTTTGTATTGATATTGATTAAATTAAGTTTATTTGTTATAATTAGTTAAAATATAAATTTAATTTGATTTATTTTGTTAATAATATTGATATTATTTAATTATTTAAGTTAACTTATATTATTTTTTAAAGTCGATGTTTTTACATCTATATTTTTTACATCTATATTTTTGAGTCGATATTATTGTACTTACCTGTTTAAGTATAGGGAGTCGATATTTTTGTAATTGATATTTTTACATCTTTATTTTTGTTAACTATATTTTTGTTATCGATATTTAAACATGGAACCGTGAGGATTGACACACAAAAGGGGAAGGCTGCCAAGAAATGTCCATCTCCAACCCCAAAGAAGTTCAGAGTTTTGTAAGCTTTGCTAATTTTTATCAAAGATTTATTTGAATTTTCTCAGAAAATAATATCCCTCACATGTTTGTTAAAAAATAAAAAAGGAGTCTCATTTCATTGGTCCGAGAACCATCAAAAGACCTTCACATTTCTAAAAGAAGCTTTTACCTCTGCACCAATTTTACTTCATGCAAATCCATCAGTGCCATTTTATGTTGAAACTGATGCTTCAGATCAGGCAATCAAAGGAGTGCTGTCCTAGAGACACAACAACACTGGACAGCTGCATCCAGTAGCCTTACATTCTCGAAAGCTGATATCAGAAGTAAACTATACCATCACAGAAAAAGAGCTTTTGACCATTAAAAACACTTTTAAAGAATGACGACACTACATAATGGGTACAAAACATATGGTCACAGAGTTCACAGATCATATGAATTTACTGTTTTTTAAATCAGCAAAGGCACTGGCTACCAGCAGTAGAGATGTTCCTTATCTTTTGCAGATTACAATTGTGTAATTAATTATTGTCCTGGCAATAAGAATGGAAAAGCAGACACTTTCTCATGAATTGGTACAGACCAAAAAAAAAAAAAACAGTAGAAATTCAAAGGATAATTCCGGATTCAAGAATATTGGGTGCCACATATGCAGAAACTATGGAAGAGAAAGTTAGGACTCAAAAAGAAAAGCATAATTGGGCTAAGGTTGATCCTCTAAGAGAATTCTGAAATCATCTACCATAACACAATGGAGCCCAATATTTACCTATTAAAAATCTTCAAGAAAAGGCCTTGTATGAATACCATGACAGTCCATTAGCCGGGCACAAAAGAATCGATACTACTTAAGACTTAGTTAAGTGTAGGTTTTGTTGGCCAAATAAGAATGGAGACATTCATCAATATGTTATTTTCATTTTTTATTTTTTTTTATTATCCTCATTAATCACTATTGATTCCAGGTGTGGCCACCTACAAGAACACAACAGTCCGTCTCAGGTTAAAAACCAGGCAGGGTATAGGTTGTAACAACACAAGGTTGAACACTACCCTCAGAAAGATATGCCTTCAGGGGCCATCTAATGTGGAATCAAGATAGGAAGGGGTAAGTGCCACCACCACCATGCCCGGCTGATGGGGCTGATATAAACCAAAGACACCAAACAAAAGAGTCCAGGTATTCAGGTTCGATAACCCCAACAGTGAATAATCATTGGAACGGGGAAAAAAAAAAAAAAAAAAAGAAAAACCCCGGGCTTCAATTTGCCCATACCAAACGGTGCCAAAAGGCTCTCTTGGCCTGATTACCAGATCTTTCTTGGTCTATTCTTGAAACATGCAAAACCGATATCTGCCAATCTAAAAATGCAGGTTGTGTAACCTCCTTCCACTTCTTGCAGATCTCTCTCCGGGCAAGCAGAGCAGCATAGAACAAAAGAGTTTTTGCCTGTCCTTGGACCTCAGGTGAGAGGCCAAAGATAACCATAGCCAAATCAAAGGTAATTACAGTTCCAAGAGCATCTGAGAGAAAGCGGCTAATATTTTCCCAAAATAGTTTTAGAGAGGGGCATTCAAAAAACATATGGGCATCTGATGCCAACGGTGATCCACATTTTGGGCACATTACATGGTTTCCGGGATTGAATTTCGAGAGCCTGAGTGGGGAGTAGTAGGCCCTATGCAATGTATATAGGTGGTTCCTACGTAACCAAGCCGGTTTTACAAACTCCCACAATGTTTTAAATGAGATGGACCACAACTCGGTCACCTTATGACCCGGTAACGTAGGACCCCAAAGTTGTTCTGGTAACAAAAAGTCGCCATCAAGTTCATCCAGCATCAAGTTGTACCACAAGGAGACTTCTTTCTTAGACAGTGGAATGTCGATTAGCTGTGAGACCAGATAGCTATAGCCTCCAATAGGAAACCTATTCAGTAAAGATGGCCGCGCTAAGAAGGCTTGCGTCCAACCTGATATCTGAAGATATTTAAATCTTGAGAAGTTAGGACCCACTTTCTCTCTCAAGCAATCCCGAGAACAGGTCCCCCCAAACCAGCAGCCCCGCCTCCTTAATCGGAATCGCCAAGCTGTCACCCAGCCACTCCGGACTTTCCGGCAGTCCCCATAAGGGAGTCTTATCGCAATAATTGCCTATTTTTAATGTGCCCATCAGTTTGGCCCATGTTTTGAATACACCCTGTAAGATCTTTAACTTAATTTTTTTTTTTAAAAGCGTTGATTTCCAAATTTAAATAATAAACCTGAATTACCTAAACCCTCCCCATCAATCAAGGCTGACAACAAGGCACCTACCCCTGAATCTAATGGCATCTTTAAAAGCATTCTAACATGCGATAATTGAAAAGCCCAGGCGTAGAGCTGGAGGTCCGGGGCCACCAACCCCCCTTTCTCTCTACGCCTCCTAAGTTTTTTCCAGGAGATCCGTGATTGTTTTCTGTTCCAGATAAAAGATGTAATGTCTGACTGGAACTTCGCAATCATGGCAGGTTCAAAGTATAATGGTATTGTATTGAATAAAAAAGAAATTTTAGGTAGGATGGTCATTTTGACTAAGTTAACCCTTCCTAAAAGAGTTAATGGAAGCATTTCCCAAGAACGCATTAACTGGCGGCAATGCTTTGCTACAGCAGAGAAATTAGATGTAACAAGATTATTTATATCCTTTGGGATATTTAAGCCCAAGTATCGCATTGAAGACCCTGGCAAGATGTTAGTATCACCGATGTCATCATTCCAAACCAGGACTTCCGATTTTGCAGCGTTCACCTCATAGCCCGCTATGTCCCCAAACTCCTGAGCTATTGCAAGAGCTTCTGGGAGTGCGGATTGTGCATTTGATGTCAAAATAAGCACATCGTCCGCATAGAGTGCAACTTTACGTTCCCAGCCATGATATACAAAAGGCTTAATATTTGGGGCATCCCTCAAGCGTTGTGCTAGGGGCTCGATATATAAATCAAAAAGTAAAGGGGAAAGGGGACAGCCCTGCCTCGTCCCTCTAGAGATATTAAACGGGTCCGAAAGTACCCCTTTAACCAGGACTCGAGCAAAGGGCCTTTTGTACAGAAGTTCAATAGTGCGCCGAAAACCCTCCCCGATGTTAAATTTCACCAAGGCCTCCGCAAGGTAGATCCAATTTACCATATCGAAGGCCTTGGTGGCATCCAATGTTATAGCTGCCAGGGGGAGGGACGCAGTCGTGGCCATATCTATGGCCCCAATAAGATCGTAGGTTAACTTGTACAGCTGTTGTCCTTTTACAAACCCCTTCTGGTCCTGATGTAACAGCTCAGGAGCAACCCCTGCCAACCGCCTGGTCAATATTGTAGTAAATATCTTATAGTCTACATTAAGTATAGAAATTGGCCTATAGGACCCGCATTATGTGGCAGGCTTACCCGGTTTCAGAATTAGCGTAATGGAGGCACCATTCCATGACTCAGGGGGAGAATGACCCTCTATCAAAATGTAATTAAATAGAGCAACCAGCAGAGGTGTTATCTCTTGCTCTAGAAGTTTAAACATTTCAGCCGGGAGACCATCCGGTCCTGAAGCTCTGCCTTTTTTACTGCTCCGAATGGCAGTCCTGACCTCCTCCTCTGAAATGTTTCTATCTAGAAGCATACTTTTCTCGGTAGATAGGGCAGGAAGAGAGATTTTACTAAGCCACTGTTTGGCTAAAGCAGGGTTAATGGATTTATCTTCATGATATATCCCGTTTAAAAAATCTCTAAAGGCGGATCTAATACCTTCGTCTGAGGAGATTATAGAACCTCCAGAAACTATTGTGGCAATGTTCCGAACCTGCTCTGTTTTGGCCTTCCATGCCAATAGCTTGCCTGCGCCCTCACCATACTCAAAATGCGCCAACCTACTGGCCTCCCATCTCTGCTGAATTCTCCTACCAAGAACTTTCCCCAGAGATGATTTTAAACTAAACAATTTCTCTCTAAGCGGCTTGTATACAGCCTCCGACGGGGTTGACAGTAAATTGATATCAGCTTGGATCTTAGCTATCTCTGCCTCGATGGTAGCGACCTCCTCCCTGTATTGTTTAGCACGGGAAGACACTTTCCCTGTGATCAGACCTCTCAAACATGCCTTTAGGGAGTCCCAAACAACATACAAGGCAGCTGAGCCAACATTAATGCTAATAAAACTTTGGACCTCAGCTTTAAGAAAGGAGACATCCTCAGAGTTCGTAAGGAAAGAGCGATCAAAGGACCAGCCTCTTGGAACTGTCCTAGACAACCCTTTGTACACCAAAAAGATCGCTGAATGATCTGACAGGTGTAGGGGAAGGGAAGTGATAGATTTTACAGCGTCAGTCAAACTTTGGCTTATCAGCACAAAGTCGATCCTAGACTTGTGGTGGTACTTATAGTTCCTAAAAGAAACACCCTGCTGCTTTCCGGATTTTAATCTCCAGATATCTACATAGGCATATTGCCTCATAGATGCAAGAAGAAATAACCTGGATTTGGAAGGAACCAAGGGGCGGCTACTAGGAGATTTGTCCAAACAAGGGTCCAAGACAATGTTAAAATCTCCTGTCCATATGATGGGATTTGGACATGACAAAAGATGGAACATATTAGTCTCCAAAAAGGAGGGATCGTCTATATTAGGGCCATAGTAGCCGACTAGAGTGTACTGGGCATCGGCAATACAGACCGTAACAATTGCCCATCTGCCACCTGGGTCGACGATCTGCTTTACCATCCTCGCTTTAAGCTGTTTTTTAAAGATAATCGATACCCCTCTGATATTAAGATTTTGCAAAGTGGAGACTGCAAAGTCAATCCACCTCTTTTTATTAATCTCTGCCGTAGATTCAACAAGGGTCAAGTGGGTTTCCTGGAGTATTATTATCTGAGCCTCAGAGTCACGCAAATACTGCCAGATTTTATTAGCTCTTGGTTTAGAACGCAAACCATTAACGTTCCAGGAAATGATTTTAATGTCTCCCATGAAGAAAAACTATCCGCCTTGCCCCTATGACCATTCTACCTTTAAACCAACACAATGAAAATGCCAAAACGGACCGCCATAAATACAAGTAAACTAAGACTTGAAAAATGAGGATTTTTTGGGTTTTTTCTACCACCCCCCACCCACAAACCCCCGTGCCCTCTTCCCTCACCTCCCCCCTCCCCATGGAGAACCCTTGCTATATCTAACCGGAAAATTCCAGTAGAATAGCACCCCTCCCTGTGCTCCTGCAAGAGCCCCCCTACCTCTCTATATGTGCCTAAAAACAAAACGGAGACCAAAATGTCAACACCATATATAAGTAGTGAAATACACACTCTAATTTGTGTTTTCCTAAACCCATTTTTTCTTGTTTTCCTTCTATATTTTTTTCCCCTTCTTCCTCTATATATATTTTACAAAAAAAAAAGAAAAATGTTCTCCCCTTTTTTTTTTTTAAACTTATTTCACTACTGACCCTATTCTGTGTATTAATGCTTACTCATACCCTACTCCTGATGCACAAGAGCTTACTCGGGATCTCCTAAGATTTACTACCCAATGACAGTAAGAGCTCGTCGGCCGCCTGCACAGATCTTAAATTAAACATTTTATTATTGTGCATAACTTTCAAAGCCGCCCGGAACATCAATTGCGCTGTTGCCCCCAGTCCCCTAATTCCCATTGTTTTTCAAGTGTGGTGCGTGATAAATCAGATCTTATTAGGAAGGCAAATCCTTTACCTTCCAGTGAACGCTGTTTCAGGGCAAGATTTAGAATATGCTCCTTCAAAGCGTACGTATGGAAATTCACTAGAATTTTGCGTGGTTTAGTCCTTTGGGGGTTACGTCGAAAGCGATCCCTATGTACTCGTTGGATATCAAGGGCAAGATCCTCCACTGAGTGGGTTAGGGGCAAAGACTCCTTTAACAGAAGGACAATAAATTGCTTAATTTCGGACCCTTCAGAGCCCTCCGGGACATTAGGAATGCGCGTATTACTTCTCCTCGAGTTGTTTTCCAACATTTCCATTCTATCAGCTAAATCCATATCCATTTTTTTAAGTTTAGAGATGTCATCTTTAGCCTGGTCCAAGTGAACCGTTAAAACTGCTACCGTCTCTTCCAGGGCTCCAGTTCTGCCAGTAAGACCATCTATCTTATTGTCCAGCAGCTCACAATAGTTCCTAATCTCCAGCTGGTTAGCTGAAGACTCCTCGAACCCCTTTTTTATGTCCTGAGACAGAGAAGAAAACATTACTGCCAGGGGGTCTAAAATAGCAGCCTGCCCGTGTGTTGCAGAGGCAGATATCTGCACTGAGGGTCCTGGATGTACATTTTCAGGTAGACCAACCCTACTAGGGCCCCCCGTGGGTATAACAGGTGTTTGCTGATCAGGAAAATCACCCTGCGGACCCGCCTGAGAATCAGAACTAATAGGATTAAGGACTGAGACAGATGATCCAGGCAAGAGGGCTAACGCCATGACTGTTGACACTGGGCCCAAAGATCCCTTGGGGAGGACAGACAATTTTGGTTAGGAGAGAGGGTAACATCAGATGGAAGGGTCACAGTCTCGCACCCAGGTAATGCAGGCAATGCAGATAATGCAGGCAATGTAGCAGGTAGTGTAGCCATCTTAAGAGTGTCCTCCCCTAAGTCAAGCACCTGTGGGACAACCTTAAAATAGGAAAGGAGCGAAGGCGTAATTTTTGAGCCCGCACCCAGGTTACCCCCAAGAATTCTAGAGGATTTGGCAGATCTTAGACTCCTTGCTTTGACCTCTGTAGACAAATAGGATGAGGCCTTCTTTTTTACAAACTCAGACCTGCCTGGGAGAGTAGGAAGATCATCCACCTCGACTTCCACAATTACTTCCTTAGGTACCTCTTTCTTCTTTCGCCCTTGTCTGCCTTTTGCTTTACGGGGATTAGGAGAGGAGAGGGATAAAGCTAAATGTTGCACACCTTTTTTAGCCCCTCCGTCACAATCCCTCCTGAGAGACAGCTCAGTACCACCTTCCGCCGTGATTTCAGGAAAAAAGACAGGCACAACCTCCGGCACAGTTTGTTCGAAGCTGCTATCTCGCCCCTGCGCCACACCGGTCTTGCCCCCAACCGCTGGGATCAAACTCCGCACTCTCCTACCCCTCCGCAACTCCAGGGCGGCCACTACCCACTTCTGCAGCCCCGGAGAAACCCGAGGGCGCACTAGCTCAGGTCATTACTTACCACATCCTTTCTCAGGTTCCAGAAAGACACCACATTTCACAATACTTACCCAAGAAAGGAATAAACATTGACAACATATAAGACCATTGCCGAGGAGCTCGCAAATAACAACAAGTCACAACACCTCCCCATCCGAGAGGGTACGCAGAAATTCACAACACCTCCTAATCTAAGAGGGTACACAGCACATGCTCCTCCTAGCAATGTAATTTAGACATCCCTGATGGGAGCCGATTTCCCTCCCGTATCAACAATTACCCATTAGAGGGGAATCGCCCATCCCTCTTTAAGTACTTGGTAAAAAAGGGTCCCGACCTTCCCTCACAAGGAATGCCAACAAATGATATGCTCTAGGGTTTCATTATTACATGATAATAGGATGACAAAAGAAAGAAATAACTAAACATCACAGTAAACATTAGTAGTAATCACCAACACATACATATACATAGAGCCTGAAAATAAAAAGCATAGTTAGATAAAGTTAGATATACATGGAACACCTCACCATAATCTTAGGCGTCTCTCATCTGAAGAAGGGTCCGTCTCTCTTTCCCTCTCTCTGGTTAGGTCAGGTCTCTCTGTTGCACAAACACGACTGCACGTCTGCACCGTGATGTATCATCAGACCGCCAAAACACCAGACCAGCATCTCAGCATCTCTCCAGCATCTCAGAATCTCAGAATCTCTCCCTCTCTCGTACCCCCTTTCTCTAATATAGAATGCAGCTCTCCATCGAAGTTTCTAGCTAACTCCACCCACAGTTCTCACTGGATTCCTTTACCACCTCGTACCAAGAGCACAACAAGCAGCTGGCCAAGCGTTTTACTCTGACTCGGCACAAAGAGAGTACATTCCACCCGATAAGAGCCGGTCCTGTCTGGTTCACTACTGGTGGACAACACATGTAATCTAAAATATAACCTCTCACCTACAGAGGCTCAGAAGATGGCTGCAGTTTAGAATATGGAGTTGCTCAAGCATAGGCCTCTACTACTTGGAAAGCAGAATAATATTAGACCACGTCAAAACCAATAGGCTAAAGTCATAATTCACCTAACTCAAACAACACTATGCACTTAGTCCCTCAGTATCCACTATGGAGCACCTGTGTGCACCATCACCAACAACACTGCACCTTGACATCCCATACCTTCTATTCTTTGGCAAGATTATTCTAATGCAAGACCATCCTACATTAAGACTAAAGTAGCATAGCACACTAAAATCAGTACACAATGGTGGTGATCGAGGGTCATCACAGATCATCAGACCACTAAAGTGGCTCATTCACTACATAAGTTCAAAAGAGATTCCTTGACCAACATTTAGCTACTGTAAACAGGTCAGCTAGAGCGATACTAACATGAGCCAAAGAAAAAAATATGATTCATGCAGATAAAAAGAAAGCAAACTGGACCCAACACTTCAAAAAGGAGATAGAGTATGGTTGTCTTTTAGGAATCTTAGACTCAAGGGAATTCAGAAATTCCAACCTTGATTTATGGACCATATCCAATAGAAAAGATAATAAACCCATTGACAGTTTGATAAAAAATCTAGTGAATGGCTCTACGAGCGTTAGAGCCATTCACTAGACATTTCTTAGAACTCTCCTTCAGTTCAGGCAAGGTGGTGAAAGCTTGGAAGGAGGCAGAGGTGCTTCCTTTGAAAAAAAAGCTGAATGTAAGCATGGAACAGCTAAATAACCTGCGCCCGATTTCGCTCCTGCCCTACTTCGCCACGATTGTGGAGAAGGTGGTCAATCAACAACTGACTGCCCATATTGACACTCATAAGCTGCTTCATCCCACGCAATCTGGCTTCCGCGCATCCCATTCGACGAAGTCAGCTTTGCTTTTCTCCACGGAGACTCTTCGTAGATATGTGGATGAGGGTCAAATGGCGGCCCTTATTCTTCTTGATTTAAGTGCCCATTTCGACACTGTGGCACATCACACTCTGCTGCAGTGTCTAAGAACGGGAGGAGTGGTGGGGAGGGCGTGGGAATGGCTGGAATCTTTTCTCCATGACCGTAGTTTTCAAGTAGCACAGGGACCTGATAGGTCCAAACCCATAAGCCTGAATCAAGGGGTCCCTCAAGGATCCAGTCTCAGCCCGACCCTTTTTAATCTGTATGTGGCTCCTGTGGCTGAGATAACTGACAAAAAAGGGGATGGAAGTTGTGTCATATGCCGACGACACTCAGCTGGTTGTGGCCGTGGCACAGCCAGCCGAGAGTGTAGCCAGCAATTTCACCTCCTGTTTACAAGACCTTGCGGTCTGGATGGTCAGCAACTGTCTCAGACTGAACGGTGATAACATTGAGATGCTGATTGTTGGAAAGGCTCCGTCATTCTGGACTTCTGCATGTTGGCCTCAGACACTTGGCCCGCTTCCCACACCCAGTGAACAAGTTAGGAACCTGGGGATCTGGATTGACTCCAAAATCTCTCTTGAGTATCACACTAGACATGTTGCGCGTACCTGCTTTGGCATTCTTCGAGGCCTGAGAAAGACTCTGGACTTATTACCTATTACAGGTAGGAAATCCTTAGTCCATGCCTTGGTTACCTCAAGGCTGGACTTTGGTAATGCCCTCTATTTGGGAGCAAATGTGAGGTGTCTCCAGAGGCTTCAGCGCATCCAGAATGCGGCAGCCCGGCTGGTGTTAATGCTGCCCAAGAGAGCTCCTTCTAAAAAAGCGCTGGAGACGCTACACTGGCTGCCAGTCAAGGAACAAGTGCAGTTTAAAGCCCTGTGTGTCAGTCACCGGATCACACAAGGGGAAAGGACCTCGGTATCTTCTCAATTTGCTAACCCCTCAAAACCCGACTGGCAATTAAGATCTAGTGGGGCGGGTCTAGTGAAGGTTCCTAAAATCAGAAGAGCAAGAATGGGAGGGCGGTCGTTCCGTTTTCTGGCAGCCCAACTGTGGAATAGATTACCCCTCAAGCTCTGTTTGGAAACCTCAGCGTTGGTTGTTCGCAAAGAGCTGAAAACCCACTTATTCCCTAGGGGATAGGTTTTAGAGGTTTGCTTGGAAATGGGTGACATCATGGCGGGGGGGAGGCTGTGGGGGGCTAATACTTTAGTGCAGGGTCACACTGGTTAGTGTAATCAGGCGCTTTACAAGTTCAGTTACATACATACATACAAAAAAGCCAAGAAATATTGTTTTTCATGTATCCTTATTAAAGAAAATTCCAATCAGTCCGAGAGAGAAACTCTTACCAAAACTGTTAAAAAGCGCAGGGTACTTAGAGTTTGAGAATGATTTGTAGAATAGCTATATGGATTTGGAGTGCTGACTCAGGTTATGTAAAATACAGGCCACAATAGATGGATAATGGTGAGAAATGAGGAATCTTTACTTTGATCTATAAACGTGTGTATCCAGGTGGGATAGCAATTTTGAATGCACTTTATATGGAAGATTTCGACTACAAAAAAATAAAGTTTGAGGATAGCTCTCTTTATTGGCTTCTCGTTCTAGGCTTAGTCAGCACCAAATGCCTCACAGTCAGCTTCAACTTGCTCCCAGGACCCAGTCTCTGGCCTACTGCAACCATAAATATTATAATTTTTTTAGTTAGAAAAGAAAAGTAAAAGCAAAAATTCATTTCTCTGGTTCGCCTAATTCAATTTTCTTAACACTTGTCGTTTTTTTCTAAAGAAAAAAACATTTTTATTTTTATATATTGGCTATGAGATTTCAATTGTGTTGTGGTTTGACATTTTAACTGTTTTAGTACTGCTAAGTATTTAACATTTAGCTTAATGTAAGCCTGTCTCCTCTGTGCTATAACTACCAGTGGATGAGCCCAGGTTAGTTTTATTGCAATTGTGTGCTGGGTCTGTTAAGATCTGGGACTTGTTACTTGAGAAGGACTCACATCCTCCTCAAATAATAACCCATTTTGTTTTACAATTGGTGATAAGATTCAGAAGAAAGAGGGTCTTTCGCCAGTTTTGGTAGCACCAGTATAACAGCCTCTTTTGTGGATGTTGGAAGTATCCCTTAAATCATTGGTTTCAATAAAAACCTCTACCATTGGCAGCGCAGGAGATTATTATCGGCTTTACAAATTTATGAAAGATTGTTTCATTTGGGTGTCTCTCGAGTGCATAGCTGTGATATTATCCAATGCATGTCGTTCTCTGTGATTGCTCTATTCAAATTTTAGAGTGGTTTACCACTGTGTTTACATAGTTGCCAACATTTGACAACACATTCTCAGGACACTTTGCAGGACAGTGCTGCTGCAGATAGAAGGTTCTTCTTTGCGTACCTGTGTGTAATAAACAATGTTACCTGGGACAGTCTCCAACTTGCCGGGACAGTTGGCAGCTATGTGTTTAGGTAAATCTATTTGATCAAATTGTGATGTTTTTTATTCTATTTCAGGTTTTCTGTAATGTCTATATTGAGTTCAGTAATAGTCTGCGGACCTACTGTTTATTTGTTGTTGATCAAGTAACATTTCACTGTCTATATCAAGGATGGCTGTGATACATATATGTCCCTTCTATGTGTATGCTACCCACGTTAATCGCCTCCTAGTCTTAGCTTACCCACAAGCTGCCTCGCCGTTTATTAGCTCTTGCCTACCAAATAGCCTTTAGCAGTTTGTAGGCAAAAGCCTCTTGTGGGCCAAGCCAAAACTATACAGTTGCTCAGAACCTGTTGTAGTTTACCATGGATTGGCTTTATTCTCATTTGATAGTTTCTAATTTGATAACTTCCCTTCCTCTTCTTAGGTTTGTCACTCTCCCGGAAAAAAGCCTATTTTCCCGTATTTAGAATGGCTGACTTGTATTGTCCACTGCTCATAGTTAAGGAACTGTTTTTTCTTTTTCTTTAAGAACTCAATGAGTGGGCCTTTGTTTTCTTAATCTCTGCATTGTTCGGTCCCCCCTCTTAAAATACCTGCCCCTTCCAATTGTTTCCCCTTCACCTGACCTCCACCTGCTCCTTTTTTGATCCCTACTGTTCCTGGTCCTCAAATGATGCCTTTAGTTTCATTTATGAGGAGTCCAATAGCTACCATTTGTTGCCATGCCGCTCTGCAGTACCAACAGCTGTTTTGTGTGATTCGGTTGCTCCATCAGCCATTTCGCAGTGCTTCCTGCCAACAGCTCCTAACCTATTCCTTACCCACCTCGTATTACTTTAAAGAAATGTTTTAGTTGTCATTTGTAGCTAGGCCACTCCACATTGCGAAAAGTGCTTTTGTGCTAATAATGTATTTCTTTTTTTTTTACCGATCAAAGTGGTGTCTGCATTCATGGATTAGTAAATTAAAAACATATGGTGCCAGCATCATTCTGTAGGCACAAGCATGCATGGCAATGCCTGTGAGAGCATACAAATGATGTAGTCCCTAATCACGCCTCTTCTATTTTTTCCTCTCTTTTTTCTGGCTGATCCTGCAGAACATCTTCAAAAAGCAAAGACAATAGTCAAACAGGCATGACCTATTAGCTTTGTCTATTCTTATTATGTTTTGTTATCGTGTTTCCCCAATCCCTCTAATGCTTCTAGTCGTTCACTCTTTTTGATGCTGATCATGTGGCCCATACCTCTTCCCAAAAACTCCACTTTCTCCAAGTCTTGAATCTCTCCCTTTAGTCTGGAGACAGTGTCTGTAGCTCTATCCTGACACCTTCGGTGGTACACATACCTTTGCCACAATGTCAGCCTTGAAAACTTATCATGAAAAGAGTCCCCTGTGCAAGACGTTCCCTCAGTGCACTGCTTTTTTCTCCAGATGACTGGAGTGATCCCATTCAAAAATATTTCAAACCATATGTAATCGATCAATAAGAATTTATTATTTCTTCCTTCCTCATAATTTCTTTTCGAGACAGGTAAACTTCTTGTCAGTTCCATAAAACAAACATGTTTAGCATAGCATTTATAGAAGTTGGGGTTCCAATTGGTCAAACCCAATGCATTTCAGGCTTGAGTGGGCCCTTCTTCAGTGAAAAAGTGATCAATGTCATAAAGTTGGTTGCCCTGGATTCCAAGAGGATCCGTGTTCACTAATGCATATAATTATAGAATTCTGTAGACCGTTTGGAAGGTCATTCAGCCTAATTAGTACAAGCCTCATGTAGTTTGTTTTCACCTTTGGCATATGTGTTTAGTTTTTATGTGTTTCTCCCTTTAGGTCAGTTCTATTCAGTAATCTTCTTCCTCATTATATGATGGCAAACTGTCTGCCTTCAGACTTATTGATCATAATTTCCTATACATGAGCTCTGACCAGTATGTGTCTCCTCTCCACTTACGTCCCTCACCCATGCTTGTCATTGCTTCATGGCTAAGATATTTTTATCGCCTCTGGGCCTTACAAGGTTCAGGGCTGCTCTGCCCAGGCCCATGCTGCATTTAGGACACCTCATCCCAGATGTAGCTCCTGGTTCTCCCCAGCCAACCATGTAATCTTACACAGAACCCCCCCCCCACTGCTCGTGGCTGTAGGGCCTAGTGATGACATGCTTTCTAAGCAGCAGCAACCCTTTCTCAGAGTTTCTCCTTGAGGATATTGACCCACCATCTCGAAAATCAAGCTGTCATGGGTTGCAGTAACCTGGTTTTCTTCTAGTGCCTGAGTTTGGTCTCCACACTCTGCATCAGCAAATCACACAGTTCCTCCAGGCTCATTCCCCCGGACAACTCTAAGGTAAAAATCTCTGTATGCCTGCCATAATGAGATGGGAGTAAGATCTGCATTTTTCATAGGTGCCTATTGAAGGGGTTGTCAGATGCTGCATCGTCCCAGGCTTCTGGTTTATTTTAGTAGATTTGGGAGATTATTGTTAATTTGTGGGCCTTAGTTCCCTATACTAAATGGTTGCTAAAACTGGCCACAAAATGCATACATGGGCCCTTTTATTAACACCGGTGATGCCTGTGTTGGTTGTGGGAGTGGAAGGACTTCCTCTAAGAAGGGGCTGTTGTATAACATTACGTTCCTCCCAAAATCCAAAATCCAAAAGAAAAACAAACAAAATCCAAACTGTGGAAACAAACACAAGTAAACTGGATACCAAATGATCCATCAGTTTCCAGAGTCAATCAGCAGGCCAGCAGTGGATGCATGGACTGATGAAACTGGCTGCAACAGCACACCTCTGCTCACATTCATTATTTAACTTGAGGGGGTCAGGCCATGAACACTGACACAGAGAAGTCCAAAACCTTCAGGCCGCATACCGGGCTGGAATCATGTCCATTGTGTGGAGTTAGTGGTCTCTGCTGTCGCTCTGGATGGTTGATAGTTGGTATCAACAATATAGAACATACTTCTGGTGTGCTGCTCCTGGTGCCTGTGGCAGGTCAATGGTAGAGCAAGGCTGCCCTGCAGCATTTACAGGCAGTCACTAGGTGGCATACAATTGGCTCTATGGCAGTCTTGGGTATCAACTGGTGGCCACCAAGCTTTCTGGAGGCTGCTGTATGATTTGTCCTGTAGGAAGCAACTATTATATGTTTTGGTGTGGTGCAGCTTCTATTCAGGATGTCTGTTCAAGCCACCATCTTGCTTGGCCTCCACAGTCCACAATGAATTTGTTATAACACATTGCAATTGGTATCCCAAAATTCAGTAATCCATCAAATGTAATATTTCCCCCAAGATTACAACCGCCATCCAGGAAGAAAAACAAATATGCAGGATGTCTGCATAGGTTATTTTGATATGCCTCACCTAGGAAGCATAGGATGGGCTTAGGTTTTGCTATAGAACAGAGGTTATTATTACAGATACAACAGTTTTTGTTAAAAGGGCTACTTGTGTTTAATGAAAATCACCCCGAGCTACTATTGTTATTAATGGTGTAAAAGTGACTACATCAGACAAGATTACATTAGTGGTCATCCTATGCAAGATTACCAGCAATGTACACAACTGTGACCCAGGCAGGGTTGCCTGAAGTAATGCACACCGAAGTTGTCAATTTAAAATGCCTTTACATGGGTAATACAACACCGCAGTAGGTGGATGCTTCTAGCACTAAGAATATCTAGTAATAAGTGTCCAGGGGGCGTAGCTTGATCAATACGATGGAGGGGTGTCAGCTTCAGCTTTTCTGAATATCTGGCTGGCATATAATATATATATAAAATATTATAAGACAAGCAGGGTGCATGAGAGGAGCTTAGGGGGCATTGGAAAGGGGGAGGAATGCAGATTGGTAGGGGTAATAAGAGAGAACATACAATATTTTGTAAGATAACCAATATTCGGAGATCTTTCAAAACAAAGAAGGAAGAGTGTATCTACGTTTTTGTCTGCGTGTGTGTAAAATTCCTTGATGAAGTCCGACTGACATCTCACAATACCCGACTAAAAGCATCTGTACCCAACTATTTTCCAGAAAATACATTTATTGGGGAGTGGGAGAGGTGTAACTCCCCAAACATCCCCCTGAAGCTACACCCATGTAAGTGCTCCCCAGTGCTACATGATTTAGCACTCAAATATCACTTACATTTTTTTAGAAATCTAACACCCAGAACGAGGAAGCATACAGGAAGGTGAAGCATGCCCTTAAATGCATTTTTATTGATGTACAGATTGTTTCCACCGAAGGGAAATGTTGGGCTTATTTGTTTTCAAAACGTTTCTCCCAAATAATATAAGGTTTTAAAATCAATTTACAGAATGTACTTGAGGTTTTATATAGCGCAGACAACATTCTATTTGGTATAAAAGAGCTGTACACACTGCAAATCAACGCGCTTCCAAATAAGTTAATAAATGAGTATATATCCTGCCCATAAAATGACATTGGTATGTGGTTGTTAAAAAGGAGGATTTATTAGTGAAACATATCTGAAATTGTTTTAAGAGCTTTTTTAAATTGTTATAAAGAAGACATTTGTTAGATACGTAATGCAAATGCAAACATTTGACAGTCACAGATGGACGTTTATTCACCATAATGCCTAGGGTAGCAAAAGTGACATCATACACTCTTTGACATTATTGACATCATGATGTCAAATGACTTTAACCATGATGACATCACTATAATTGACATCACTGAAGTTCCATAATATCTGCATCATTAACATAACACAACATAGACAAATGTCTGTTGTAGATGCAAACAATATTAGGAAGCTGGCATGATCTTTGGAAAAGCTGAAGACCAATACTTGCCTTGAATTGTAGCGAGCAAGTGAATTGAATGAGCAAGACTGCTTCTTGTGGAGGTGTTGGGGTGGCGGTTGAAACAAATTGGGTCAAATGGCACTTTTTAAACCACAATTTTTACATAAATGTGTTAAAAAGCCATATCTCTGAAAGGGCCTTATTTAAATATTAAATCCCTATCTTGGTGTGGTAAGCCATTGAAACCAGACCCCCCCCCCCAGAGTTGAGTCCACTTGTTTCCATAATATGCTCTGGATGCCCTTTATGTCAAACATTATCTTCATTGTGCTAAAGCCAGCCTTTTGATACCAATGCTCTCCATAAACCCTGATGTCAAAAATGTCCTCTAGTACATCAGGGCAATATACCTAGGCCCTTCCATAGGCCATAGTTGTCCTGCCTCGTGTGAAGAAATACCTCCAATATACTAGCATCAGCTTTTTCTCACACGTCTCCCCAAGCCAAAAAGGTCCTCAAGAGTGACAGCACTAGTATTTTAACATGGGTGCCCATTATCTTAAGAATTATCTCAAGTATGCCAGTGCCAGTATTTTGTCACAGTTGCCCTGTCAAGTTAAGAATTGCCTTTAGTACTTCAGCATTAGTATTTTGTTATGGGTGCCTCTATCATCAAAGAACCACCTTCAGTATGCCAGAGCCAATGGCCGACTCGCATGGGTGACACACAATCACACTCATTCACTGTCACTGACTCTCAATTTCACGACACACACACACATAAACACCACACAGATATATATATACAGGTATACAGGTGTTACCATACTTGTGGGGACTATGTGTGGACACCTGAGTTATGGAGACTATCATTTCCAATGTTTTAATACAACACCAATAACAGAAAAGAATGATAATTAAAAAATCATAATACAGGATCCTGCTTCAAATTTCCAAATATGTTATTTAATTACGGGACAGAACCATACTTGTGGGGACTTGAACGTGTGTTACCATCCTTGTTGGGACTTATTCAATAATTATCATTTGTGGTTGAGTACAGTCATGTGCACTTAGATAAATGTTTGATTAATCAGCAATGAACACAAATAACATCACAAATCAGTCATAATTGAATGGTTGCATTTGTCCTGGAAGAACACAATACACGGATTATTTTGACAATGTGTCAGAAAATATCATATAGCAGGGTTACAGAAGGAAAATGTAAATTGTAACCCTGTGTTTAGTACTCAAAGTCTTAGGAGATAAGGGCCTAACACATGGAGAAATTAAAATAAGTAATGACGGAATGTGGTTAAGTGGAACTCAGTGTGACTAGTTACTTTCCTTTACGTCAAAGTAGCTATTAGACATCTCCCTCGAAATAGCATGTAATGTTAATGTCTGCCTAAAGTTGGTGTGTGATGATGCCCACAATGGTGGAATGTGGTCACAGTAGTATCATAGTTGTTTCAGAGATGCTATCTACAATAAAGATTGACAGTTCCACAAGATGGAGCATGTTAAGATAAAGATGTTCAAGTACCCACAAGGATGGTGTGTGATTATAGTGATGTTCAAATTCCCACAGAGATGGTGTGTGGTTACTGGGATGTTCAATTCCTGTAAAATGATGGTGTATGATTATAGTGATGTACAAGTCCCCACAGCTATAGTATATAGTGTGCTACAAGTTTGTAGGGATAAGAATGATTAACACATAAGGAAATTAAGTGATTTGCTCAGAATCACACAATGTGGTCATGTAAGAAATTCAGAATTATGTTTAGATTGGCTGGTGGTATTGACAGACACATAGCCATCACATCATATCTCCTCCCTCGGAAGAACATGTAATGCTGATGTAATGTTGTTTGTGTTGATAGTAGTGGCTTAGTACTCACAGCAGAGTGCGGAAAACTCCGTGAGCGAAGTTCACCGCCCAGGGATAGGGTGCATACAATGTTGTTCAAGTCCCAACAGAGATAGTGTGTGATTACGCTGTATTTCAAATCCCCACAGAGATAGTGTGTATGTAATGTTGTTTAAGACACCACAAAGCTGGTGTGTGATCACAATGTTGCTTAGGTCCCCACAAAGATAGTGTGTGACCAGGGGAGGCTCCTCTACTAAGGCGTAGGAGCGTCACCCCACTGCTCTTTGACCAGGAAAAATAAGATGATAATAACATAGTTTTATCATTTTATTTTTCACATATTCGGCTCTGGGTTAGGGCCGGGCCAGGCTCGAGGCCCAGGGGGAGTAGTAGTTTGCACACTCCAAGTGTGCATGACTGCTTGACCTGCTGTCTCGGGCTAGCCAAACAGTAATGCACACTTTGCATGTTCCCCACCAGGATGCGTTACACAGCCTGGTGGAGAACATGCCCAGGCCCCCAGTCTGCATTTAAGCGCTGATCCATATATATTGAGTTTGGCCATATTGGTGGATTTGTTTGGGAAATTCGGAAACATGCCATGGCCTGAACCGCCACATCAAAGTAAAGTAAGCACATGTTCCATCGATATGTATCAGCAGTTCTTAATCTGTAGAGTGCACGGCTAGATCATCGACCCCTTCGGATGTGTGGCTAAAAGATATATTATTGCGGCTATTGCGAGGGGAACATTGATCAAATACAGAGCTTCATGTGGATTTACTGTGGCTTCTTATGAAGTTTAGTGGCAACTTAATGTGGGTGACAATGTGGCGAGGACTGATCAAATGTGGCCATCAATGTGAGGATATTGCAATTGTACCTACCTGGTCCTTCGCCAAACTTCAAACTAATGAATTATCGATAAAAATAGAATTAATGGCAATTGAGTAGAGAACGGGGGTACAACCATTTGAAATCATGGACATTCATCTATAAAATGGCCACTGCAGGAAATGTATTCAAGCAAGGATAGCAACAGTCCCTGCCTATGTGCTGTGTTCATTTCCCCCAATAGGAGCTCATAATGTAATGTAAAAGACCTAATTCCACCCACATGATGCAGATGTGAAAGCAAGTATTGAAATAGGCGTAAACCAAAACGCATTTACAAGCTTACAAAATGTTTTACTTAAACCCTGCGAGTGCTCCGTACAGTCCTCTGTTGGAGTATTATTATATCATGAAAGGGTGAGGCCAGTCTATGATTGATTTATTGATATATATATATATCAATCAACCAATCATAGACTGGCATCACCCTTTCTGGATTTGTGCTACCCTAGAGCTGCAAAGCAATGCCAGCAGTTCCCTATCTCTGGGCATGCCCTAGACCATGGGTACTCACAAACATTTTCCCTGGGGCCACAAAAGTTTGACCTTCGGTGTGACGGAAGGCCGCATTGATGCCAGCAGGGGAAGGGGTGTAAAGTGGGTGTAGTGGAAGCAAAGCATGTATATCTACTAGTTGAACTCAATTGCACAATATGAAACCAGAAAACCTGGGATGAATCCTTGCTTCTACTTGACCAAATTGAATGACCCAGGGCAATTGTTTATTTCAATTTCCCTCCTTTTTCTTCATTATCACATATAAGAGGCGTTCGAAATACAGGACTTTAGTATGTGTGCTCTACAAAACAATCTCCTGTACTTGGCTGTAATCACTAATGGCATTGTTGTCAGGGTGGGATGGCGGGTGAATGGGTGGCATCCACCGCTTTTAATAAAATCAATTACGCAATCGACAAGGCAAAAGTATTACAACTTACGCATTCCTTTGACCCAATAGCAAATTTCAAAATAGTCCTCAATAAAATAATGCAAGCTCTACAGGCAAATTTAAAACTTCAGAGTAACGGAGCCACATTTCAAACAAGAAAGATCCCAGAAATAAGGGCGACTGCATTAAATAAATTAATTTGTATGCAATGTCAAAACCCTTCTAAGACAAGAGAATTCGGAAATCAAACATTTAAAAACAACACTGGAGGAAGGAAAAAGAAAAATTGTGAAAATCGTAGCAGGACAAAAACTGGGTCGAAATCCAAACTGCAGCAAAACAAAATAACATTCGTATGTACTGGAGCTTAATAGCCAAACAAACAGGATTGAAGAAACCCTTGCAAGCATCACCAGTTCCCCCGAAGGAATGAGAAATATTCCTACGTAATCTATACAAATCAAACGGGAATCAAGAAAATCTGAATTATCCACTACGTATGCAGATAGAAAACAAACGTAATATTTCTTCTCCTGTTGCCCGTCAAATAGAATACCCTATAAAGAAAGCAAGATCAACTGCAGCAATGGGCCCGGATCAAATTCAGATGAAGGCACTACAAAGCAATCCCATGAAATGGAGTAAATTCCTAGTCCCAATATTTTCACACTGTTACGATACCGGGAAAATTCCCAAATCATGGAAGGGGGGCATAATTATCCCTATCTACAAGAAAGGATCCCGGTTGCATCCAGGCAACTACCGACAGATTGCTCTGTTGGACACAAAAGGAAAGATCTTTGCAGTAAGCATCCTGGACCATCTCAAAGATTGGGCTTTTACTTCCGCAGTGATCCCTCTAAATCAGGCCGGGTTTAGGCAGAAACATTCAGTAATGGACAACATAGCGGTTCTACAGACTATCATCAACAAATACGCAGTCCTGAAATTGCAGGTCATTTATGCGGTCTTTGTTGATTTTTCAACCGCTTTTGATAGAGTGGATAGACCAACACTCTGGAAGAAACTCAGAAACATGGGAATCCCGGAATCTCTTCTCTACCTTATTATTTCATTACACTCTGAAACGTGGTGCCAGGTACAACTGGGACAAGTAAAGGGACTAACCAGCCGAATCGCAACATCAAATGGTCTCTGGCAAGGCTGCCTTTTGGCTCCCCTCCCTTTAGCATCATATAACAATACCACCATGATGTTTGCAGTCTTTAAAAATTAAAGTTCACCTGCCTCCGAACCTGCACCGCGCCCGCCAAGCCAAGCTCCAGCAACAACCTCAAGTGCATCCTGCTCAACACCCGCTCCGTCCACAGACACGCCGTGGAACTCTGGAACCTCCTCGACACAACATCACCAGACATCGCCTTCCTCACGGAAACCTGGATGAACGCCACATCAGCCCCCGACATCGCCATCGCCATCCCGGACGGGTACAAGATCATCAGGAGGGACCGCGTCAACCAGACCGGAGGAGGCATCGCCATCGTCCACAAGAACACCATCCGCATCACGACCGACTCCAACAACACCCTTGCCACCGCCGAGCACCTCCACTTCCAGATTTACACCGACCCAAAGACGACCCTCAGAGGCACCCTCATCTACAGACCCCCGGGACCACGCACACAATTCAGCGAAGACATCACGGACTTCATCAGCCCACACGCCCTCCCCTCCGCCGACTACATCCTCCTAGGGGACCTCAACTTCCACCTGGTGAACAACAAGGATCGCAACACCGTCGCCCTGCTGGACAACCTCGCCAACCTCGGACTCAAGCAACTGGTCAACACCCCCACCCACTACGCCGGCCACACGCTTGATCCCGTCTTCTCATCCAGCAAGCACATCACCTTCAGCCACTCGACCGGACTCCACTGGACCGACCACAGCTGCGTCCACTTCAGCTTCAGAAAAACCACAACCCACCACCACCCGCAACAGGTTCCTCACAGGAGCTGGAGCAAGATCACCGCCGACCAGCTCACCACCTCCCTGAGCCAGAACCCACCTGCCAGCACAACCGACCCCAACGAAGCAGCCCTCAACTTCACGCAGTGGCTGACCGCCTGTGCCGACGACCTCGCACCACTAACGAACCCTCCCAGCAGACCCAGAAGCAAGAAGGTCCCCTGGTTCACTGACGAACTCAAGGACTCCAAAAAGACCTGCCACACGCTCGAGAAAGCCTGGCGCCTCGACCAGACCACTGACAACATGACCGCCCTCAAACACGCCACCCGCAAGCACCACCAGCTCATCCGCACCACCAAGAAGAAATCACTGAAGGAGCGACTGGACAACAACGCCCACGACAGCAAGAAACTCTTCAGCATCGTCAAGGAGTTCTCCAACCACAGCAACGGCAACAACGACATCACTCCTTCACAAGATCTCTGCGACTCCCTCGCCTCGTTCTTCCACCGCAAGATTGCCGACATCCACAACAGTTTCGGCACACCATCCACGCACACAACCGTCGAACCAACGCACCCCACCGCCACCCTTCGCACCTGGACCACGGTGACCACCGAAGACACAGCGCGCACGATGAACACCATCCACTCCGGATCTCCAACTGACCCATGCCCCCACCACGTCTTCAACAAGGCCGACTCCACCATCGCACCCCAACTCCGGTACGTCATCAACACCTCCTTCAACACCGCCACCTTCCCGGAGAGCTGGAAGCATGCCGAGCTCAGCGCCCTACTGAAGAAACCAACAGCGGACCCCACTGACCTCAAGAACTTCCGCCCCATCTCGGTACTCCCTTTTCCTGCCAAAGTCATTGAGAAGATCGTCAACAGACAGCTTGCCGCCTTCCTCGAGACAAACGGATCCCTCGACCCCTCGCAGTCCGGGTTCAGAGCCAACCACAGCACCGAGACTGCCCTCATCGCAGCCACCGACGACATCCGAGCCCTGCTCGACAACGGGGAAACAGCGGCACTCATCCTCCTGGACCTCTCTGCAGGGTTCGACACTGTCTGCCACCGCACCCTAGTCCAACGCCTCAGCAACACCGGCATCCAAGACAAGGCACTGGAGTGGATCATCTCGTTCCTCGCCGGAAGAACACAGAGAGTTCGCCTCCCCCATTTCGCTCCGAGGCCACCGAATTCATCTGCGGCGTCCCGCAAGGATCTTCACTCAGCCCCACCCTCTTCAACGTCTACATGAGACCTCTTGCTGCCATCGCACGCCAACACAACCTCAACATCATCTCCTACGCCAACGACACCCAGCTTATCATCTCCCTCACCAGAGACCCCGACACCGCCAGAACCAGCCTACACGAAGGGATGAAAGACGTCGCCGAGTGGATGAAGAACAGCCGCCTGAAACTGAACTCAGACAAGACGGAAGTCCTCATCCTGGCACCATCACCCTCCGTCTGGGACGACTCCTGGTAGCCCCCACTCCTGGGCACCGCTCCCAAGCCAACAGACCACGTACGCACCCTGGGCTTCATCCTGGACTCCTCCCTCTCGATGACCAGACAAGTCAACGCCGTCTCCTCATCATGCTTTCACACCCTCCGCATGCTTCGCAAGATCTTCCGATGGATCCCGATCGAAACCAGGAAGACGGTCACCCAGGCCCTCATTACCAGCCGACTGGACTACGAAAACACCCTCTACGCCGGAACCACAGCCAAGCTACAGAAAAGACTCCAACGCATCCAGAACGCCTCCGCCCGACTCATCCTGGACATCCCCCGACGCAGCCACATCTCCGGCAACCTGAGGGACCTGCACTGGCTCCCCGTCAACAAGAGGATCACGTTCAGGCTCCTCACCCACGCACACAAGTCTCTCCACGACCTGGGCCCCAAGTACCTCAACGACCGCCTGACCTTCTACACGCCCACCCGCCAGCTACGGTCTACCAGCCTCGCCCTCGCCGCCGTACCACGCATCCGAAGAGCCACTGCCGGAGGCAGATCCTTCTCCTACCTAGCGGCCAAGACATGGAACTCCCTCCCCATCCACCTTCGGCTGACCCAGGACCACATCGCCTTCAGGAGACAACTCAAGACCTGGCTGTTCGAGCAGTAGCGGACCCCTTCCCCCAAGCGCCTTGAGACCCTTCCGGGTGAATAGTGCGCTATACAAATATTATGATTGATTGATTGATTGATTGAAAGTGTTCCTAAAGTTAAGGGCATAGATACTTCCTTTTGTTTAACTGCAATCAAATTTTAAATAAGTGCTTGCTGTATATTTAACAATGTTTTAATGTTATTGCAGAGCAGAGTAAACAGACATTTTAAAATTGTCAGTACATCCTAAAGTAGACAAAAAATGACAGTGGTTTAAGATGCAACTGTGGGTACTAAATGAAAAGCCCATAATTCTAATGCCAGGCTGCCTTGTCATTGGCCAGAAAGGGAAATCACAGTTCATGGTGTATGAAATTTGATTAAACAGCATGCCCCCATCACCGTATTCAGTGGCTACTGTTTCTCACTTATACTTGCAGTGTAAGTGCCCCCAGCCCTCATAACTGAAAATTAAACTAAAAAAACAGAAAGAAAAGCCCACCTTATTAATAACACAAAGCTTTCTAGGCAGTAGACTTGAAAGTGTTAATGTGTGCATATTGTGGCCCTTGTTTTTTAACTCCCTGGCTAGGAGACAGAGATTAAAGTCAAGAAACTAAACCTCAGAACTTCTCCCCATTGCCCTGCTGTCCAAAATACATTTTTGGTGGCACCTGGAAATCGCAAAGGAACATTGGGCAAAGCTGTGAGTAATGCCTGGTGTAATGGGCGCACATTATTTACTTTACCTTTGGGTAACAGATTTGAGCCCCTATCATCTCTTGAGGAATGTGATTGACTACCAGTGGGTAGTAGTTGTAGTCCCTTATTGAATGCACATTTTGTCTGTCCCACAATAAAACAAAGTGCCTATAAATTACTACGCCTAAGTAACACTGAGACTGGCGCTCCTTTTAAACCAAATACAGAACTACAATCTCGAGTGCCGGTCTATGAGCAGGTGCTTAAATGTCTGCCAACTTGTCCGTCGAGCACTCCCAATAGAACTTTCACTGAGGCCAAATTAAGTTTCCAACAAGGCACCCCTATGGCCATATCCACATCTGCATCCCCTCTAGTGATTGATCCACTAGGGAGTGTCAAAAATACTCATAACCTAAGAAAACTTTCATTACTATCATGGAACATTGCTGGTCTGAGTGGTAGGGTGAGCTCCCCCGATTGGCAACAATTTATAGAACTATACGACATATGTCTCTTCCAGGAGACGTGGCTACTCACCCCAATGTATTATCCAGGCTACCTTAACTTTCATATAGTGGCCACAAAGGGAAGTAAGGGTCGCCCGGCAGGAGGACTCACTATCTGGGTACGCCAAGATCTTGGCTTCAAAATTCATCCCTTCGTTACCCAGGGTAACGATATTCTCGCGCTACGTCTCATTGTGAGTCCTACAATCAATATAGATATTTATAATGTATATGCTCCCCCTTCCCTATTTACCACTATGTGCTGGCCGAGGCGCAGCGGACGGGCGCAGCAGGCGTGACAATGGCGCGCCTAAGGTAAGCCCGTCTGCGCCCGGCCGCGACCAGCCGGGACAAGGGGCCACAACCCCTGCCGGGGTCACCCGAAATTCACTCACCCCCATTCGATACTCCCGCAATGAGCTGTTACTTTACGCCAATAAAATGGGCTATTATGAAGGGCCATGTATTCGAACGGGCCCAGGCTCATCTTATGGACCAATTTCCTGCCTTGCATACAGATGGTCAAGTATGGGTCAATCACTATTAGGCTATCAGACCATTCATGACCACTCCAAACTCCTTTGTCTATACCTTAATGCTAGATCCCTACCCAGGCATGCCTTGGACATCTGGGACTTACTTAAAACCAAGATCCCTGACCTGGTCTTTATTACTGAAACCTGGCTGACAGATACTAATGCCCCAGACTTAGCTAATGCGCTTCCCAACAACTATAAAATTATTAACCAAGACAGATCTGGAAGCAGGGGAGGGGGGGGTCGCTGTCATATTCAGAGATCATCTGACCTGCCTCCAGGAGCCAGTAATCGGCTACAAGGAACACCAAACCCTACCTTTCGAAGTACTTCGCAATGGTTTCACCGTCCTAGCTGGAGCAGTAATATATAACCCCCCAGGACAACAAGTCAATCTAGGTGCCAAATTGCTCACCCAACTTCTGCCACTTTGCTTGAAACATAAAAACTATCTAGTAGTTGGTGACTTCAACATCCATTACGAGAAAAAGGACGCTCCAGTGGTTTCCCAACTGGAGGGTGATATGGAGATCCTCAATCTTAAACAGTGGATAGTGGGCCCTACTCACATAGCCGGCCACACACTAGATCTACTTTTCACCAACATTGAAGCCACAAAAATCTGTGAGATCCTGCCATTACTCTGGTCGGACCATTTCTCATAACTTTCACATTAAATCTACCCTTTAAACTATCGAAACCCAGGGTGGCTCACCAGATTTCCAACCGAGCATGGAGACTAGTCGACGAGTTAAACTTTAATACTCATTTCCAGGAAGCCAATATCGAGTTCCTGGTTGATGCCACCGTATGCTCAGATGTAACCACATTAGACTCTGGAATACTTCAAACACTAGATAATCTAGCCCCCATACGGACATCTAGAAAACGATCTCATACGGAAAAATGGTTCACCCCTCAACTAAAAAGTCTTAAGAGGGTGTGTCAAAAACCAGAACATCTATGGAGGCAGTCCAAAGACAGTGCATCCAAGTTAAGCTATGTGCTTAAACGAAAACTGTACAATCGTACCATAAAAAATGCAAAAAGAAATCATTTTTCCCAACGCATCCTTGAAAATTGCAACTCTGCTAAAGAGCTTTTTAGAATAGTGAAGGAGCTCAGCAAACCATTAAGCATCTCCCAAACACTTACCCCCTCAGTTGATGCTTGTGAACGAATTAGCACCTTCTTTACTGAGAAAATTAGGAAAATCTACTCCACCTTCACTTCCCAACACTCCCTTAACACAATGGACACAGTAAAGCCCTCCAACGCAGTGATCTCAGCAAGAACTGCGACAGCCTTACCAGATTCAGAAGCCATACCCATTCTGGATGGTTTTGAGCCATTTACAGTGGACGAGGTTTTGACAGCCATGAGCACAGTAAAACTGGCTCTCCATCGGATCCCTGTCCTCATTTTGTGTTCTCAAAAATTGCGCCTACACTCGGTCCCCTGATTACACACCTCTTCAATAAATCATTAAGAACTGCAACTTTTCCGGACGTTTGGAAGCATGCTTCTGTGATCCCTCTCTTGAAAAATGCCAGTCAGACATTCTTAACCCCGAAAATTATCGTCCCATCTCCCAGCTTCCTTACCTCTCCAAAGTCCTAGAGAAGCTGGTCAATGGACAGCTGACCAGGTACTTGGAAACAAACCTCCTCCTGGACCCCTCCGAGACGGGATTCCGGGCTAACAACAGTACGGAGGCGACGTTGCTGGCAGTGGCGGACGGTATCAGAACTTCCACCGACCAAGGTGGGGCGGTGGCTCTGATACTGCTCGACCTGTCAGCGGCGTTTGATACGGTTTCCCATGGCTGCCTGCTGAACATCCTTCACAGCAAAGGAGTCCGCAGTAATCGTACCCAGGCAGTACACATGGGACAATTCCATTCTAAATCTATCCCCATCAGCTGAGGAGTCCCTCAGTGAGCCTCATTAAGCCCCACCCTTTTCAATGTCTATATGTCATCTCTTGCTGAAATTGGAAGGAAGTGGGGCTTTGGCATCTGCTCCTATGCAGATGACACACAGCTGATGGTGGCTCTGGACGAAAAACCAGATATTATTAAATCCAAACTGCACAACTGTCTTTCGGATATGGCCCAGTGGATGCACTCACATTGCCTGAAACTGAACGCCGGAAAATCTGAGATCCTTCTGTTTGGCAGTGCCAAACGTGTGTGGGATGTGACGTGGTGGCCACCCTCGCTTGGTATGGCCCCATCCCGAAACAACACGCAAGGAATCTGGGCGTCATTATGGATGACGCATTGTCCATGAAAGATCATGTGCGATCCCTTTGTGGCAAAGGCTTCTCCATCTTGAAGCATCTTGACAGACTATTTCCCTGGATACCCCTGGATTGCAGACGTTCTGTCACTCAAGCCTTGCTAGTTAGCCGTCTGGACTACGGCAACTCGCTGTTTGTGGGCATGAACGAGTATTTGTTCACACGCCTACAAGTACTACAGAATTTAGCGGCTAAACTTATCTGCAATAAAGGCATGTTTGAATCCGCCTCGGAGTGCCTGAAGAAACTGTACTGGCTGCCGATGCGCCAGAGAGCGGTCTTCAAACTGCTTGGTCATGCCCACAAGGCCCTCCATAAGACAGGTCCTACTATTTTCCAGGGGAAGATTGAATTTTACGTCCCCACAAGAAATTTGCGTTCACTCCAGTCTGCCCTCGCCAGAACTAAATGCATATATAAAACAAGGACTGGGGGATCGCTCATTTTCTCACCTGGCAGCAAAGAAATGGAATGAGCTACCCCAAGACCTAAGACATACCACTAACTACCTCCTGTTTCGAAAAAAACTAAAAATCTTCCTCTTTCCCAAACCTTAAGGTCCGCCTCAGTGCTAAACTTGCGGTAGTCTCAGTCCAGGTATAAGCGCCTTGATATCCCTCAGGATGAGTGTTGCGCTCTACAAACATCGCAAATAAAAATAAATATGCTAGGGGTATGGTTGGGGGGAAAAAGCTCAAATGTTCTACTGACTTTTGAGGAAATACTTGATGGATATACCCAGGACCCAGTGGTCGTGGTCGCTGGAGATTTTAACACGACCTTCTAACCACTGGGCCCTGGATAATCTGATCTTGTAGGTGATGATGACGAAAGGTGGGGCATCCCTAGATTGAACCAACCCCCGGTGCGCGAATGGACAGATACAGCTTTCCAGCTTAAGGGGTTTGGCTTAGAGAAAGGGTTAAGGGCAGCAAATAGAGGTACACCCTCGGACTCCCATGGAGCTCATACCTTTAATAATGGCCGTTTTAACAGCAGAATAGACTATCTGTTTGGGAATTTTAAATTTTGACACTTCTTAAAGGATATGTTTGTAGAGGAGCGCATTGAAAGTAATCACAACCCTCTATGCTCTACCTTTGAACTTCAGGGCCAGCTCAATGCAAATAATTATGGAGATAGAATCACCACACTTGATTTGCTCTGCTCGAATGACACTTGTCATTTGAAATGGGCAAAACTTGTTGAGAGCCCAGAAACATTGACAGCCATCAACGAAGATTTGATTGGCACCCTAGCCAGCTTTGAGGCTGGAAGGCAAAAGAACGCAGACTTTCTGGGTGAAATTACTGGAATCCATAATACTTTTTTCTCAAGGCTACGCACCCACTTTGTCAGACGAACCTCAAGTGTAAAAACTACTGCACAGACTCAGATCTCTTGGTTCAATAAACCTTGTAGAGTGGCATGGAATAGATTAGGGTTTGAGCTGAAACTAAGGAACCCTGAGAGAGTCTGAGAGGCACGTAATAACTATAGAAGGGTCCAGGCTTTAGCTAAAAAAGAGTTTGATGAGAACAGGTGGCAGGACTTAAAAGTGGCATGTACATATAGATAGAGACACTAAACAGTTCTGGAAACTTGTTAAATGGGGCAATGGGGGCCATCCGGAACGCCCACAGAACCATGTTGATAAATACCAGTGGGTGGACTTTTTTAAACCTCAGTATGCCAGTAAGGAAGATGGTGTGAGGGCATTCGAGGAATGTGAGTGTATATTTTTTAAAGATGCTCCCTTTTTACCGGTAGATGCAGAGAGAGCGCGAGGGGCTGTAACTGAGGGTACAGGCATTGATGGAATCCCCGCGGATCTTTTTCTAAATAACAAATCTAATTGGGTCAAGTATATTACTATTCTGACTAATGCCATTGCTCAAGGTGGCCAAGTCCCAATTTCATGGAAAGGGGTCGAAATTGTACCCATCTTTAAAAAAGGGGATAAGTCGAGACCAGAAAATTACAGGCCTATAAGCTTGATAGACTGTTTACAAAAAGTTGTGGGCCACATGGTTTTGCATATTGTCCAGGTGTGGATAGACGACCATTCAATTTTGTCATCCTTTCAGGCAGGCTTTCGGGCAAAAACAAGCAAACTGGACCAGATTTTTCGTTTTATAATGTTATATTGGCGTACTGTGGTCCTGGGGAAAGGGTCACTCTACGTTGCTTTTGTTGACCTTAGGTCAGCTTTTGATTTAGTTCCTCGTAGTAAACTCTGGTCTGTGCTATCTGAGCTGGGGATGGCAGCAGATCTATTAACACTAATTATACGTTTACACAAAGATAATTTTGCTCACATAAGATGGGGTGATCAGGGCAGTGTCACAGATTCATTTGCCATGGGCAGAGGAGTCCGCCAAGGATGCGTATTAGCGCCAACACTATTTTCCCTTTACATCAATGGTATAGTGGACTCATTTATGCATGTAGCTACAGATGCCCCAGTGGTGGCCGGTATCCGCACACCCATCTTATTATTTGCTGACGACACACTTATCGTATCCAAAACTCCTAGTGGTCTTCAACGTGCCCTGAGGTAGTTTAACAATTTCTGCACATCACGGGGCCTTGATGTCAACAACAACAAAATGAAATGTATGTCTTTTAATCAGCACAGACCCTTTAGCGGTGGTATAAAAATGAATAACGTCCCCCTGGAACAGGTTAAGTCTTTTGTATATTTGGGTATCACCTTACAAAAAGATATGGGATGGAAGGGCCAATTGGACATGTCTGCTCTAAAATTTCGCCAAAACGTGGGGGCTGTTAACACCCAGCATACGCTGTCATAAACTAAACCCATGAGCCCGGTTATACAAATTTATGAATCAAACATTTTGAGTTCTACGTTGTATGGGGCAGAGTTGTGGGCCTTTGAAAATCTTAGGTCGATCTCTGTCCTAGAAACAAAGTTCTTAAGGAAAATTATAGGCGTGCCACAAAGTACCCCTTCGGGCCCCTTGCTGTATGACCTTGGCAGGAAATCCGTAGTGGACCTGGCTAGACTTCACCCAATCTTATATTGGTGGAGGCTTTGAACCACAAAGGAACTAAAACACTATGCGTCAGGCATTATGGACGTAATTTTGACAGATAACCGACATAGAATTAAATGGTTTCAGGAAATGAAGTCCCTCCTTCAAATGATGGGTATGAGTGTCCTATGGACAGATCCTGCTAATGCCTCCTTTTGCTCCAAAGAAGTACTGAAGGCAAAATACCGGGAAATGGTGTTCTGCAAAACATATCGCAGCCAATCCTCCTCATCATTAACAGGTACATTTATGGAATTTAAATCATCCCCCCGTTTTGAGCAATATTGGGACATTATCCCAAAAGCCTTTGACCGGAAATTATATTTCCAGTTAAGAGCAAGCACTTTGCCAATTAGCTCTTTCACTGCAAAGTGGGGCAAAGTTGAATGCGATAAAAGCCCCTTCTGTCCAGGGCAAACTGAAACAGTAGCACATGTCCTTTTAGCTTGCCCCGCATACATTATCCTTCGGCGTGCATGTCTAAGACCGATATGTAAATCACTGGGCCTTAGAAATTGTACCCTGGCAATGAGAGTACTCTGTTCTGATTCCACACCATCTGTTACTTTAGCAATGGCCAAATTCCTTAGTTGGCTATTGAGTATACGTATGCGCCACGTTGGCGGATTTTTAAGTTGAGCAATACCTACATCCTTTTGCCCACAATAAACAGCCCCAATTAATTACTCTGTACTATGATTAGATCTTTTTTAATATCTTTTTTAATTAAATGGTTTTTATGTTTTTTTTCTACTTTGTATATACACATTGTATATTTTAATGTTTTGAAAATCTAAGGCTTTTTAACGTATATGTATCTTTTTAAGTTATTATATGTATGTGCTTTAAGACTTAACTGTCCTCAAAAAATAACTGGATCCATCTTCCCATATGGGCTTCAAAGTCGCTATTTAACCCCAGCTTCCTGTCAAATGAGGAAAATAAGGGCACCGCCACGGTCCCTATAATTTGGGACACCTTTAAGGTGGGATTGCGTGGAGAATGTATGAGCTTCACGTTTCACCAACAAAAGAAGGCTAGACAAGAGTTAGATATATTATATCAGCATTTAATTCAATCTGAAACTTTATTGATGAACGGGGTGGCCACAGGGCAGAATGATCTGAGCAACTTGGAGGACAAAGTAGCAAAAGAGAGAGCGAAAGTTGTGGGTTTCTGGTCTGTGGAGAACGCAAGGAGGTTTTTAACATCAAAGTCGGAAAAACATGAGTACGGTGAAACAATTGGAAAGAGGTTGGCTGTACAGCTTCGAATGAAGGAGTCTGCAAGAAATATTGTGACAATGAAGGATGCTCGGGGGTGGCACATTCTGGCAATTTTACTCAGAACTACATGCTCAGCATAGAGGGATCGATGAGGACGGTCTAGACTGGTTAGAAATGTTTGAATTGGGTTTAAAAAAATTGGATTTAAATGTGGCGTTGGAATTGGAAGCCCCGATTACGGAGGAGGAGATGGAAAAGGCAGTCAAAAGCCTCGCTATCGGCAAAGCTGCCGGCCCTGATCGAATACCTACTGAGGTCTATAGACAGTTTTACAATATCATTAAGAAGGAGCTTTTATTAGTGATGCAGGTTGCTCAGCGGGGCTCACCTCCTAGATCATGGGCTGACACCTCTATAGCTGTTTTTTGCAAGAAGGGAAAACCACCGGATTCAGTAGGGTCATATCGACCCATATCGTTATTAAACGCTGACAATAAAATGTATTCAAAAATACTAGCTGATCGAATATCTAATTGTATGGTCTCTCTAGTGTCACCGCATCAACATGGTTTTATACCAAAAAGAGGGACGGTAGAGCATGTTAATAAAGTTATTACGTTATTTGACATCGCTGCTGATAAAAAAAAATTATGTAGCGCTTATTTTACTTGATGCTGAAAAAGCATTTGACCGCGTTCAATGGGGATATTTGTGGAAGCTGATGCACAAAATGGGTTTTGGTCAAAAATGTATGGTCGCCATACAATCTTTATATGTTACTCCGACGGCCAAAATTTCGGCTATCGGCTTACTCTCGGACTCTGTTAATATTACACGTGGAACACGCCAAGGTTGTCCATGCTCCCCTGTTTTATTTGCCCTCTACATTAATCCTTTAATTGAACAGTTAAATCGTAGTACTTTGATCCCACCTTATCAAGTAGCTGAGCATTATTTTTCTGTGTTTGCTTATGCAGACGACATCGCTGTGACAACGGTTAATCCCGGTATCGCAATTAAAGAAATTGAGCGGTTGGCCAAGGAGTTTGGGCGGGTGGCAGGATACAAACTGAACGAGTCAAAAATGCAGATTCTCTGTTCTGAAACTGTAGGATGGATGGATGGGAGAGTGGTGAAGGAGGCAACATACTTGGGTATTCAACTCAGGGCAAATATGACTAAACTAGTTGAGGTTAATTGGAACACACTGATGAACAAAATTAGGCATTCACTGGCTAGGTGGGATCGCCTGTATTTAACTATTATTGGACGCACTAATGTGATTAAAATGAACGTGCTACTAAAAGTGCTATATTTATTTAGGTCAATGCCCCTAGGAATTACTAAGGACAAGATACAGGCCCTGCAGGTGAGCTGTGGTAAATTTATTTGGAGCCCAGGGAAACTGAGGCGGGCAATGAAGTTTATGACTTTACCGTATATAAGGGGCGGAATGGGAGTCCCAGACTTTTTCTTATACTATGTAACTTGTTTTCTATTAAAGATGAGAGCGCTTATTACTGGAGAGATAGAAGCCAACGTGGCTAATATCCCTTCTATTTTTGAAATACAACTTGGGCCATTTGTGAGGCAACCATTTTTTAAAGAGATTGATGGGTCCTACTACAAATGGACAAGTTTTAAGGTAGTGATGGGCGCATTTAAGGTTTGGAAATGGCTCCTTAATAGAATGGCGATAGGGAAAATATCTTATTACACGCCTTTTAATGCACACCGACTTCTTCCAGACATATTCTATGATGATATGGCAACAATCTGGCAGTGGAAAGGGGTTAGATGTCTGGGAGATATGTCTAAGGACGAAGGGATTTGCAAATCTTTTGAGGAGCTAAAAAATCAGTTTTCCTTCCTTAGAAACTCTTTCTTCAAATTTCAGCAAATTCGGGATGTTTTACATCGAAGGAAAGTTATACTACAGCAGAATAAAATTATAGAAGCAGTTAGGCGGTCAGCTAACATAGGCACAGTATACCAACTGTTACTTGCTGATAGGAGTGACGATTTAGAAAAAGTGAGGGTAAAATGGTTGGGCTTATTAGATGATCCAGAGATAGATGTGGAAGATCTTCTACTCCTCTCTAAGGAGGCACTAATGTCGGCAAACTTAAAGGCCCAGTTTTTTAAGACTATGTATGATTTGTATTATACCCCGACTCGAATGGCGAAATGGGGAGGAGGCAATAATGGCAAGTGTTTTAGATGCGGGGATGATGATGATGCAGGGGCAGTACATATCTTTGTTAGCTGTGTTAAACTTCAAGGTTTCATAACAGATCTTGAACATTTTTTATCTTTTGTAATAAGAATGCCGAGACATATTACCTCTGCTATGATGATGTTGGAAAAATTACCAAAGGACAGGAATGTCGAGCCATTGTATAAATACTGTCACTTCATATTTTACGCAATGACCGTAGCTCGCCTATGTATAGCCACTGAGTGGCTTCAGGAAATACCACCTGTATTTCACCAATGGCGTGTTAAAATGTTAAATTTGTATAATTTGGAGTGGGGCCTTTTCTCTATTAAGGGACCAAGGAAAAGAAGACTGGGCATCAAAATTTGGAGTGCGTTCCGTGATTACTATGAGGACTGATAAATGTTTTTTTGGTTTTTTTTTTTTCTCTGCAATGTTTTAGGGACAAGTATTTGAACTCTGACTGTTTTATTTTGATCTGTAATTTTTGCTGTGAATAATAAATAAATAACAATAAAAAAAAGACCTAACTGTCGTAATAAAGCTATGATTGATTGATTGATTATTTACTAAATCTTAATAAAAGCTCTCATGTTTGTAATTGCTGTGAGACAAACCAAACAAAACTGATTATCCAAATAAATCCATCCTCTTAGGCCCACATTTAATAAAAGATAGACTACACAGCACTACGTGAAAATGTTCAGCGCTACATTGTGCTAACTGTAAAAAATATAATATCCATTGTGCTCGTCCAAGGGGGCTAAGTAAACATTGCAGGCACAAAGGTGAGACAACTGTGTCTAGAGTGAAATTCCGACTCAAAGGACACCATCAAGTACAAATGGACCACGTGATGACACGCAGTCATTTCAAGTGCAAATTATATTTAGGTGTAGGGAGTATCACGCTACATTCTGCTTGCCCATTGTTTGCAGTGGGTTTCATTTGCTGCTATGATTTGGCACAAAGCCTAACCATGCTAGTTTAGTAGGTCTGCCCTTACGTGTAATCATAGAAGTGGGATTTCAGAGCTTAATGTGTATAAATGTAGCATGCAAAAGAGCTTTTGCACACACAAGTTGATTGTCGCGGTTGGTTACACCTGCTTGCATTGCTCTCTTTGCATCACCTTTAACCAGAGACACTGGCATTATGCAGCAGGGGAGGACGAAATTGTGTAGCAAGGTTGACTAAATTATAAAGCAAAAAAGGACACATGATATGAGATAATTTTGCATAATTAGTGGCAGAATTAAGTCACTATTTTAGCATTTTTACACATAGTAACACTGTGTGGGCAAAGGTTTCAGGTAGTGTCAGCTAGTATCAGTTTTATACCTAAATAGGGCCTCATTTATGAAGGCCTTGCGCCACCGGTGCGTCACTTTTTCCCATTTTAAATGTGACGCACCTGCGGCGCAAGACCTTCATAAATAAGGCCCAGGCTGTTTTATTTAGCTTTCGTTCAAGAAACATATTTTTTTGTTAAAACCATGCAGTTATGCAGAAGTTGATGGCTTATGTGGCAAGTGCAGCAAATCTATAATTATACTGAGAAGGTACAGCCGCATAATCGCATAATCCCAGGAGCCCTGCCTATGATCCTCAGAGTTTGAGAGGATTGAGGCTAGCACATTAGAGGTTGAGAAGTAAATTAAAACCTTTCGATCTTTTAGCCCGAACTTCAGAGGCTCACGATAATCATTTAAACATGGATTGAAAAGGCCCAGAGGCCTGGCTTTAAGTGTGACCTTGTCTTTCAGCACCTTGTCATCAATACTAGGTGCAAGGGCTGCAGAATTAAGGGTTTAACAGGGCATTAGAGAAAGAAAGCTGTACGCCATCGATCGCAAGAACAAAATGTGCAGTTTTCCATTCATTACCAGAAACTGCTGAGGCCAATCAAATTTCAAGCTCAAGGCGGGTCCAGGGGTTGTATCACATGCTCAGGGGCCTGTGGGTCCAACCCAAGGTTGGGACCTGACCTGACACCCTACTCTGGCCTGGGCCACGGATTTGGCCAAATTGGAGGAGGCAGATTAGACAGGTGTACCAGGTCTCAAAGGTGGTAAATTGTCAGATGAATATGAAAACAGAAATCCATACCATAATTAATCTGAAGGTTTGCTGAAGTGGGGGGTTCTTTTCATACAGCTACTTGAAAACCATGAGGCATTTCTTTACAAGCCACACCAAGCAGACAGCTGCTGATAGCAAAGCCTCGGTTGCCAGCCAAGCACAACACCACTGCTGTGACGAGCTTGTTAAACACCATCCAAAATTCAAGAGCTGCAGAAGCCCTGCACCTCCAATCGAAAGTCCACCATTTGGTATTCGACATGGACTATAAAAGAAAACATAAATCACCCTCACCCAACTTTCCACCTTGAATCCTGCAGCTGAAATGGCAATATATGTATGGATCCCTCTGACTCCAAATGTCTTCCATTGTCACTCACTTGATGAATGAAATGAAATGAAAATTGCACTTATATAGCGCGTAACTACCCGGAGGCCTCGCAGCGCTTGATCTCGATTCCATTTCCACCTGGGGCATCTCTATTAGTACCTGGCGGTATGAACCAGCACATGATGGCATGCGCACCTTGCATCTGACAAACATATTTCTCCACCAGGGACGTGAGCTTTGTCACTTCAGGATAATGGAAAACCCTCTGTCATGGACTTTGTGTGTAAAGTCCAAAGATCACATGTTCATAGTGTTGCACCAGTCCACAACGATTAGAATGAGAAGCAGCATTTCAAAGACTCTTCATCAGTGTATTGTCAACAGCCACCCAGACTTCTGCTGAGCATCATCTCTGCATTGGTTGTTCTGCACTTCCAGGTCTGTGGTGGTCAAAGTTTTGTTTTCTGTGAGTCGTGAGCATAACCAACGACAGCAGGACTTAAGAATGCTTTAAGGCATGAAGGATGTCAAACTTGAGCTTCTTCTTCATTGTGTGAACCGATGAAATGAGCTCATGCAAAGGGTTGGATAAAACTTTAAAAATAGCCATTTTGAAGATGGTGGTATGTTCATGGGAGGATGTCAGAGCGTCCCAATCCAATATGTGGCAGAGCTTTTTCAAATGGTATCAATTCCTGTTTGAAGCATATATAAATGAAGTTTTATGAGCGGATGATGTTTCACAGAAATTGTTAATGCCGTGATGTTCCATCACAAACCCTGCCCCTTGCTTCTGTTTTGTTCCTGAATTTACTTATAATTATAACAGACCATCTGCCTTCTAAATTCTTTTCCTGGTATTGTCCTTTTCCTCCATGCTTTATCCCGGAGGAGTTTAGTGCCAAACGAATTTTTCAGTGCCATAGAAATCTTCAGTCCATATTTAGAAATTGCCAGAGGGGGTGTTTTCCTCCTTTGTTTGTATTTTTTACTACCTTTGACCATCTAAAGAAGATACTTGGCACGTTTTAAAAATATTATTTTGTGCAGAGTGGCACCACGGCTACTGGGAGAGGTCATTGAAACTTTTGTGCCTACTTGTCCATTCCAGTCAATGTCACTCAACGTTTCTAACCGCAACTGCATTGCAGAGCCCAGTCATTGCAGTGGTCTTTATCTACTCTGCCAGGCTATGCACAGCAAAGACATTGATTGTTCACCGCCACCACCTGGACAAGATGGTAATTGCAAGATGTAAAAAAAACATTCAGCTTCATCGGTGCATCCACTTTGCTGGCACCTCATCACATTTAATCTCTGGAACCATATTAGCTCAAGCTCTGCATCATTTCATAGGAACAATGAGACAATATTAAGTGAGGGAAACACTGCAAAGTGAGCCGAATCAAAAACCTGATCTTCGTATCCGTTCTTAAAGTTAATTGTCAGTGATTACATAGGATCTGGTGACAGCTGAGCTGTCAAGCTGGGCCTAAACATATAGCTGTTCATCAATTACCATGTAAATTACTAGAATCAACAAGATGCATCAGGGGGATGTTTTGAGAAATATTTTTAAACTAAAACCAAATTCTATATAATTAGAATTAGTGTGATTTCTGTTTTAGTATGCATATGCAGCACTACCCCGCAGTCACTTGATTCATAAAGCATTGTGCTCATTGTGCAGAGAATTACTATTTTCTGCATATCAATTAGCGATTCTTATGAATGGAAATATGGATTGGTGAAAAATTAGTGTATATATTGCATTTCCGAATATGGTGATTCTGCCAGTAAATGAGAGCCACTAGATACAAAAATAGATAGCAATGGACAGGTATGTGGGCGCTCCTAGATTCAGCTAGCTGAAATTGTAGGAGAACTGTCACAGTCGGAAGCTTGTGGATATTTGTGTACCTCTAGCAGGCAGCTTTCCAGTTTGGTGATGGAAACAAAGAAAGTTAAAGGTGACATGCTCAATTGCTTTACATACAGTTTACACAGTGGGGCCATATAAAATAAATCTAAAACTGGTGCAAATATCCTTGTGTTATATACTACATACTGTTTACCATGCAGAAGAGAACATTTATATTGTCGTAGTTTTTATTGAAAAGTAATTATTTGTTGTAAACCTCAGCAAAATCACTTTAATTGAATCTATTATATTTACATGAATTAAATATTTAGTTAAAAATTAAGTTGTTCATTCTGTAACTTTTTTTATTTGATTCTACATTTAAAATAAATATCTATCAAATTAATTGACATTAATATTTATTATAACATTTTTAATAATTGTTTTGAATACTATAGTAAAACTCTACAATCAGAGCAGAGATCGGTATCGTCAGGGGAACTTTTAAGTTCCTAACTCAATTATTTCGGTGGGAGGGTGATGTAGTTCCAGTGGTTGACCAAGTATTGTGCTGGCCTTAATGGTGCTTTTTCTTTTTTAGTAGTAACTTACAATTGTAAGTATGGCTCCACACTGTTGTTCACCGGGTGGAGAGGTGAAGTCTATACTTTTAAGTAATTCTATAGTGGAATTTTGTGACTAGCCAAAAGTAGTAAAGTTATTCAAAAGTGTAAGAGTGAAATACACTTGTAGATCTACTCACAAGTGTTATTTACATTTGTGAATAGCCCCGTTAGGATCTATTTGTGAGTCACCTCTAAATAAGCAACTTTAACCCCATCACATTGCAACTCAGCTTCCCCCTATGGCCAAACCCTGACCTAGATGCCCGCCGTCACCTCTGTCGAAACTGCTGCTTTCAGGAAGAACATGTACTAAAGGCCCAATCTGACCCTTGCCTCAAGCACACCTTTACCATAGGACTCCTACTGATCAGTGAAGCACTAACACCCGTCCTCAAGGCCCTCATCGACTCAGCTCATTCCTCGACACCTGGAAACATGCCACTGTCATTACCCTGCTCAAGGAACCATCCGCTGAGCCAGTCATGCTTTCCAACTACAGATCCATCTCCTTCAAACCAAATCCAGCAAAAGTCTTAGAAAAACTATTCAACCAATGCCTCCCTGACTAGCTCAGCAACCACCAGCTCCTCAACTCCACACAGTCCTGATTCAGGACCAACAACAATGCCGAAACAGCACTTATTGCCACCACAAGTAATATCCACATGATCATTGAGAGATGCAACACAGCAGTCTTCATTCTCTTGGAACTCTCTGCAGTATTTGATTCTGTTTCACTCTTCATCCTTATCCTCAACCTCATCCTCAAACTCAACCTCAATCTCAATCTCAATCTCAACCTGTCAGGAACCCCTTGTCTAGTGCCAGTACTCTTGTTAAGAAATCCCCCATTCATACCATGAACACATTGTTACATAAAGACTTTCACAGTGTGAAAAGACTTAAGCCATGTTGGAAATCTTCTTTGCGAGCAATCTTGCATCAATTGAGGAAATTCGTCATCCTAGGGAATGATTTTACCGCTGCCGCTTCCAGTAGCGGTAAGCGGTCTAGTCTTTTTCCCTCAAGACATTCCGGAGTTAACAGTGCGCATGCGCGAGTTCAGCACGGCGCACTTCAACTGTGAGAAATCTTCGTAGCGGGTTGGTTTTTGTGCCGCTCACTTATCCTGACAGAAATTTTCGAGAGAACTTTGCAGGGCTTGGTCTCTGTTTTTAAGGAAAGTTAAGAATGACTATTTCAAGTGTGTTTGACTTCCTAAGTTAATTGTTGTAAAACATTTTTCACAGAAATTCGAGTTGAGGTACCAAATTTTATTGTGCCTGAAAATTCGAGCAGTAAGAGTATTTAAATCTTTTGATTGCAGAGCAGAGTTTTGTATTGAAGTTCTACATACCTGAAGAAGCAGAGTAATCTATCTATCGTTTTCTGAGGAGAACTATTTACTGACATTTCCTCTCTGAGTCCAAGGAGCGTTCCAATGCATTTGGTTCTAATCGGACATTGTGTGTAAAAAAAGCTAAAGAAACATCTTCTGAAATAGTGAAGAAAAGGAAATACATTTTTTAATAACCAAAATACTGAGACAACTTATAAGAACTGATTATACTATACCTAAGATTCTTTCAACCAATCAAAATATATAGATACCAGACAAACATCCATAGAGGGGCAAATCTAGGTCACCTGAGGATAAGAAAAAGAGTAGATAATTGTGGTTTGTGTATTTCAGATAAGAAAACCTCAAGATATAAGTTAAAAAGAAGAGGTGTGCCTAGCAGTCTCTCTTGTTTGTCTTCCACTTCCCCTTGCCCCCAGATTTAAGTCAGGGGCAGTTGTCTTCACCAGGGGCGTAACACAGGCCCCCGCAGCCCACGCGGTTCTGGGGGCCTCCAGCTCCAAGGGGCCTCCTCGGCACTGAACTCTGGCCGGGAGAGCTCCTGATTGAGCCCGGAGGGGGCCCCCCTAAGTACCGTGCAGGGAGGCCCCCTCACTTTTCGTTACGCCAGTGGTCTTCACCTGTCATTGATTTGGGTTTGAGGGATTAGGGGCAAGGTCATCTGCTCCTGAGGAATTCGCACTCGAGGTTTGACACAACCTTATCTTTATCCTTAACATAATTCTTATCAGGCACCCGCGAAAGATTGGCATCCAAAGACCTATTCTCCACTGGATCTGCTCTTTTTTCATAGGTAGAAAACAAGCTGGCAGTCTGGAACCTTACTCCTCAGAAGCCTGCAAACTTAAAGTAGGTTGTGTGCTCAGTCCCACTCTCTTCAACCCACACTTTATCCCTCTGGCAAACTTTATCTGTGCAAATGACATCAACATCCTCTCCTACACTCAAGACACGCAACTCATACTCTCCCTCTCGGACAAGCCCTCCAACACACAAAACAAGTTTATCACCTGCATGACTGAAATCACTCAGTTGATTAAAGCCAACTGTCTCACGCTCAACACAGACAAGACAGTAGTGGTCATATTTGACAAGAACACTTCACCATGGGACTCCAACTGGTAGCTAGCAGAACTCGGACCATAACCCAAAACCCATGCCAGGAACCTCAATCCTCAACAGCAAACTAAATGTAGCTACACAAGTCAACGCCGTCACTGCATCCTACTGCCACACTCTGAAGAGGCTGAGAAAGATCTTCAAATTGCTTGTAAGCAACACTAGAAAAACAGCCACTCACGCTCTACTCACCAGCAACTTAGTCTATTGGGACACCTTCTATGCCAGGGTCACCAAGAAACTCACTAGAAGAATACAAACCATCCACAACTCAGCATACAATCTCATTCGCATCCTCCCGCACAGTAATCACCCCACACCTCAGGGAGCTCAACTGGCTCCTGATACACAAATCCGCTCATTTCAAACTTCTCACACATACATTCAAGGTACTACATCACTTAGGCCCCACCTACCTGAAGAGTCGCATCTCCATCCACCAACCATCCAGTCCCCTCCGCTTCACCGGAGTCCTACTTTCACACATCCCATACATACTTAAAACCAGAACACGAGGATGAGTGTTCTCTTACATCACTCCTAAAGTGCAGAACAATCTCCCACTCTACATCCAAGCCTCCTCCTCTCTTCTTGAACTCAACAAGAAGCTGTAGACCTGACTTTTCAGTTAACCAACCATCCATACATAGGAAGGACTAGGTGCGCACACACACCTGCTCAGCACCAGGATACTCTTGTGGGTAATAGTGTGCTTTATAAATGCACATAACATAAGAGTGTCCCATATAGCCTGAGCTGGCTGTTAGCTGCAAACTGTTTGCAAATGAACCCGGATTGTATGTTTTTTTTAAATGACAATACGTATGAGTTTACCCCTTGCATAATTTTCACCAGGTACAACCTGGAGGAATTTGTGCAGGAAAAAAACACTATTCCAAGGTGTAAAAGTCAGAGTGTGACAAGGTAGTACAACACCTGGTAAATAGCAGATGCCGCAGCATAGCATCATTATTATCTGATGTGTTATGACTACCTAGCACACCACAGATATCATAATGAAGTTCTTAGTATAGCAAAATATGCATCTAAAGAAATAACTGTTGCTTCTCCTTTTCCTGACCATTCTATGAAGAAGCTATGGAAAAACTGTTGTGTGGGATCTTATTTGTTTCCTGCAAGGTTTGCGGAATCTTAAAGAATAGGCTAACAGGGACCGAAAGTACTAGAAACGTATTTGGTGCCAAAATGGACAAGATGGTTTTGACAGTAGTAAAACTGCAATTTCAAGTATCGTCTTAAGAGTCTGTGGTCTTGATTTTCAACCTGATTTCACAAACCAGATATGTGCAGATCGCATATGGCACGGTTTTTTAACAGGGGTGTAATTTGTGATTTGGCCTATGTACTCATAGGTCACATACAAATTTCCCATTGACAGGGGGCTTCAACATGGCCAGCCTAATAAATATTTATTAGGGAAGTCACTATTTGCTGTGAGTGCGGATATGATGGCATGCATGGGACCGCAGTCCAGCAGAATCATTTTAAAAAACCTGCTTGCGTCCTTTAAACAAACAGGTGCTTCTTGAATGTTTCCCATTTAGGAAGACATTGGGGAAGTTGATGAAAGCAGACGGTGGTCCACTCTGGGCACTCGTTTCTCTGATGCTGCCCCACAGGATTGCTAAAGACAAAGCTGTCCCCTGAATCAGTTACTATCTCCTTTGCATAGTCGAGAACTTTTATTTCTTTTCAACAGCGATTGCAGTTGCGAACAATTTATATACACCAGTGAGAATCACAACTAGCAGGGGTACCCCTTTCACTCCCCCTCCAAATTATGACTTGGATTTGGTTACACAAGCAATTTTCTGAGTTGGAAAGGCTTTAACAACTCCCTAAAAGAGATTAGTACAATGTACACTACACTTCTTGTGAATCATATTGTTTGTTTCTGTAATTTCCTTTACTAGAAGGGTTCAAGTCACCAGGGAGCCTGTGACGGTACCCAGGGGTTGCTAAACCCTCGTTAACTTATATTTTGCCCATCTGATTTCACTATTGGTGGGCTACGCGCATACCACTTACTTGGACACACCTACTGAATGGCCAGACAACCTGGCCTTTCTGAGACTGATCAGCCAACTCTTCAATCCGCTCGAGAAACTCTACTGGGGCTAAAGAAAGGTAAGTTGGAAGGTTGCATTAACCTCGAATGCTCATCCTTAGCACTTAATATTTCTGTCAAATGCCCATTATGCAAAGAAAAGGTTATGGCAGAGCCCAGTAAGCTCTTTCTAGAGACCAATAACCAGTCATTTAACATACCCCCCTTGTACCTGCTAGTAAGTCACAGAATGCTGTACTCACAGCTAATACATCATAGGCACATATTAAACAAATTAATAATTTGTTGAGCTCCTTATTATATGTTCTGCTAAATGCTAGATCCCTAATTAAACACAGCTGTGAGTTTCACTTATTTATGGAAACCCGCAGACCCACGCTGGCTTTTATTGCTGAAACCTGGGCAGATTCCGCTTGCAACATAGACAAGTGAGCTGCATTGCCAGGTTTTAACATTTTTAGATGCGGTAGGGTATCTAAGTGTGGCGGTGGCAGTCATTGTTAGAGAAACATTAGCAACCTGCTGCCATACTTCCCTCTTTTCTTTTGGTGAAACACTCTCCTACATTAGTGAGGACAATGAACATCAGGCTTTTAAAGGCATGGTCCTCAACCAACCAACTAGCTCCAGGAATATTTTTCCTCAAGAAATAGACAGCCTTCTGGAGGCACCCATTTTAGACTCAGATTACACAGTCCTTGGTGTCTTTAATTACCATCAGGAGGCTACCTCAGATCCTGATACCTCACCTCAGCACTTTTGCAAACATTCTCCTCTCTACATTTAGATCAAATAGTTGGGGTCCCAACACATCAAGCTGGACACACCTTAGATGTCATTTTTACAAACAACCCTGCCCTAATGAATGTATTTCAACTACTATGGTCTGATCATAGTGCAGTCTCTTTTTTTAACTATCCCTCCTACAGTTTAATTCCATCCCGAAGGAAATTGCCATCCACCTTTACCTCACGAGCCTGGGGTAATATGCAACCGAATCTTCTTATTAATGCTCTGTCTGACATACCCTTGTTGAGACTGCAGACAGACAATATAATATCTGTCTGAAAACGGTTTTAATCGACTAGCTCCTGTTAAAATGGTTAAAATCAAAAGTCAGAACTCTTCTGCCCCCTGGTTGTCCCGGAATTTAGAGATTGTAAGATAAATTGTAGAAAGCAGGAAAGGAGATCGACAACTGCTTATAAAGAGGAAGAGAAGACAAAATAAAAACAAAGCATAGCTATCTATAAAGATCTTATCCTGAAGGCCAAAGCATTATACTTCACAAGGAGCATCGAAGAAGCTAAAGACTCAATCAAAGAGCTTTTCCGGACAGTTACAGAATCAAAAAATAAATGTAACAGAAATATTTTGCTCACCGGTCAGCCTTTCTGTGACACTCAGGCAAATTTATTTTTGGAAAACGTAAAAACAGTCTTTAAGATGTTTTTCCAATTCTGAGGCCTCTATACTACCCGATAACATTGTCGGTCCGCCCCGAAGCAGCCAAAATCTTGAACAAGTTTACCGTTCCACGCATTGAGGCTATTAATAATTTACTGGAAACTTCCACCTCGGGTTCACCATACAATCCTTGCCCTCCCAATATAGCCAAACTTGCTGCAGAGGTCATTGCAACCAAATTAACTTCCATCTATCAATCCATGTGCAAAACTGGTATGTTCCCCACCATCTGGAAGAAAGCAGCCCTGATCCCACTCCTTAAAAAAGCCTCACTAGGACAGAATGACCCAACTATCACCCCATTTCCCGCCTCCCCCTACAAGTCAAAATAGCTGGAAAATGTGTGAATAACCAGCTGGTGACTTTTATGGAATCTAACAAACTATTGCACATCACCCAATTCGATTTTTGAAGCGGACTTAGCACGGAGACGGCACTTATCAAGGCAACCGAAGAGATCTGGCAAGTATTGCATCAGGGAAGATGGTCAGCCCTTATCCTACTTGATCTCTTGGCGGCCTTTGACATTGTCAGTCAAAAGTTACTGCTAGACCGACTGGCTAATTGTTGGATTGTGGGCTCGGCCTGGGATCCTACTTGCTAGATCATGAGCAAATAGTATAACTGGAGAACTGTAATTCTGTTTAGCATTTTTTTCTGTAGCCCTGCCTAAAGAAGTCCATTAAAAATGTATGTGGATTTTGTGTCTTGGGACACCCTTTTTTCTCAGGCCCTGCTGGACAGATCACCTTGAAACCTTCAGTGCACAAACTAGACAAAAGAGAGCACTGTTTTGGAAAGTTTTGGAAAGGTTTATCAAACAGGGCCAAAGTTATTTACAACACAAAAATGCATTCCCTATAGGTATAGGACTAGCATATTTTAGACACAATGGTTTTTGTATTCTGGTATTTTTACACACAGTTCCATTAGTGAACTAGTTGGCTGATGTCCTGTGTGTACTACAGGGACACAGGAAGCTTCAGAGGCCCCCACTGGACCTGCCTAAGCCCTGCTGACCTCTGCTGGAATGAGTCCCTGATACCCATGCTGTGTTTGGACCATTGGCAGGAATCAGAGTGTACTCCTCCCGCATAAATGGAGGAAATCATGAAGTTTGGCCTCCTTGCGACTTCTAACAGGCCCATTTGTGCCCAGACTGTAACACCTATGAGAACCGGCAATGTGAAACTCTGGTGAGACCTGCTCTTCATGTTGAAAGTGACAGACAGATATGCTCGGCAACAAGAGATTTCATTGGCACTGAACATCCCCACAAGATTATAAAGCATTTTAATTGTTTATTTTTCATAATCTGGGTTTCTTTTACACTTCTGTCACTCTCATTGACCGCAATCAAAATGGCCTTCTGATGTTGTATTTTTGTTTTTTATTGTTTAGAGGAATCATACAGTATATTGGCTGGAATAAATTAATGTATTTTTAATGATTATATTAAAGTGGCTAGCTAGATTATATCAATGATCTGAGTGGAGCATTATGTGTATGCAGATCTGTAGGGCAAATTACTTTTCGATTCATTTTGCTGTGGTGCACAGTTGTCCATTGATCTGTTTGGGATGCTGTTCAAACAGAAGACATGTTTGCTAATGTTGTTGTATTGAGGCAATGTTATATTCAGGTGTGAGTGTCTAAATTGTAAATTAAAACGCCTGGATTATTGGGACTAAAACTGTGAAAGAATATAGAGTAGGTATTCCTGTATCCAACAACAGGGTGTGTTGTGGGCATGAATTTGACAGATGTTGTGTATATTATTCACTCTTGATGTAGTGCAAAGTATGAGCATAATTTCCCAGATGTGCCAGTGAGGTATCAAACTCTTAACTAACTCTATAGCTTGGAGCAGAATTGTGTGGTCAGTGTTGCAAGTGTAATCCAATGTACACTGTTGTTGCAGGGCAGTATTTGAGTTTAGCTTGTTCTTGAGGCACCATTAAGGTTTCATGTGCATAACCAACTATATGTCTTACAGCTGTGTGGGGCACATTGGCAGCTGGGTTATGTCTAATGTGTGCGTTTGGAGGGGCTTAGATATCCTCAAAACAATCTTCTAGTGAAATATACGTTTTCCCATGCAACAGAAGTATAACAGAAGCATTGCCAGCTTTACAGTTTCTGATACATGTTGCAGTTATTTAGTTAGTGAATACATTAATCAGCATTGAATAAGTAAATATCTTGGCAAGTATTTGATCTGCCTTTCGACCATGGGACATTGAATCAAGCATTGGCATAGCCAATAGGTCTCGCCTTTGGGACCTTATAAGTGTTTAGTTATCCAGCACAATATCATTGGTGCACTAACATCAACTGTTGCATGGCTAAACACTTATAAGGTCCCAAAGGCGAGACCTATTGGCTATGTCAATGCTTGTTTTCTTTTAACAATGCCCACCGCAAACTTGTGACTGCAGCACTCTACTGAACAGTGACCTATTAGTCACAAAACCTTTCTATGAAAGTCGAAAAGTTAAATATGTAATTACTCCTAAGAGTACCGCCACCAGATTGGTAATCGCATGAATTGCAAAGTACTTAAGCACAATTAAGCTTCAACAACCAAGATGCAACTAGTTATCATACTGGACATCCACGAGATACATTTTCCTAATGCGGTCATCTCAAGTTTAATTAAGTGGGAAGAACAGAAGCTATAGCTCAGAGACTTTTTTTTGTAAGCAGACACGCACATACAAGCATAGCCCTAACCTGATCTGCGATGGGCGTACAAGGCGTTTGCAGCATACAAAAACATATCCCAATTCCTCGTACCTGCTAGTCAAGTATATAAGTAGGTCGTAACAGAAACCGACCGCAGCAAGGTAATGGAGCAATGCCAGCCTCTGAATAAGCAGAGTGCTGAACGCAGTTTAGCCTCAACCTACTCCAACGTGCACTCCACTCAAAGGTCAGACAAGACCTGCACAAAAAACAGAGCATACTCCCAATTCAAGTGACCTATCTCCAGGGCCCTACTCCCAACCATTCCTGGAAGACAAGGAAACTAGGTGTTTACTTGATGCTTACTAGTCAGTCTCTCCACAAATCAACACCATCTTCGGCTCTTGTGTCTCCTTTCTTCCAAATGATAGTGATAAAGTGATAAAGTGGAGATAATTAGATCTTTAGTTATGGTCTCATTGGACTACTGTAACATTGTGTTTTATGGACCCACAAAGAGGCCAGTAGAGGTCGAGAGTGCAGACCTGAAGGGGCAAGAGTGGCTTGTAATCTAAAAAGTTCGACATCACATCAAACCTCCCCTGAAATCCTTTCACTGGCAGCAGTTAAAGCACAGATTTAGTTGAAAGTCATTCGCACTGTGGACAAGGCCTACTGGGAGGGAAAGGAGCTGGCTACTTAAGAAACGCAAGTTAAAGCCCATTCAGAGCTCTTCCGAGACACATTTTAATATCCAAGAGAAATTAAAAAGCAATCAATGTCTTGGGAAAACCAATAAGCTTGGCCTGGTTAACATACCTTTTAAATGTTTGGAAAAAGCTAGCCTAGGGCATTGAAAGTTTAAAAGTAATGCAAATGACACCATTTTTAAAGCCACAAGGCCACCTCTGTGAGTATCAAAAGGTGCAATCGTGAGGCAATCTTAGAATAGTAACAAAGATTGGTTGGTACTGGATATGGCCTGGGTTGCTGCTTAACCAGTTACCCTGGATGAGTTGTTTGACTCGAACGATACGAAACGGTCAGAACTTAGTCATGACAAATTGACATCAAAGCCCCATTTATGATGAAAAGGGAGAGGCTGAGTGGCTTGAACAGACGGTAGGTGGCGCCGCTGCTCCAGCAGTTTACAGTCACAAATTTGCTAACTTGGCTCTTTTTTCCCCCATAAACCAGAAATAACAAGCACACACGCCAAAAGTGGGATGGTTGAGGGGATTGCGGCTGACAGCACACAAAGCGTTTCCCTTGCGGGAGCGAGCCAGGGCCACCATGTGTTTGTAAGTTAACTACAAACATATGGTGTCAAGCTCGCTCCCGCATGGAAACCGCCAAAAGTGCACGCGTTGCCATTGAAGGCAATGGAACGCGTCCACGTTTTTGGGACAAAAACCGAAGCGATTGCTAAAGGTCTTTTTCCTATGCAGCGCATGTGCCTTGCGTAGGCGAGACCTGAAAAAGGAAGCCTGGGATGCAGAACCAACTTCTCAGGCAGGAATTGCTAAGATCCCTGTCCTCAGGAAGTGCAGCTACAGTAGCTAATTGCCTTCTTCTCTGGCATTGTGTTAGCAGACTTCCAATATGGCTTGATGGGAAAAGTAGGAACAAACAGTATGAAAAGATGCATATAGTGAGTTTAAGCACTTGGGTCCAGGAACATTCCAAAACCTAAATGAGCTAGAGAGGCAAAAGGCTGTTACCCCGTTTTGATATAAAGGCATGTAAGCCTTCATAATCCTCCAACTGGGTGCTGGTGTGTGGTATGAATACACAAATGGTTAGTGGGGCTTCTGACAGCTTGGAATGATTGTGGAAGCAGTTGATGATAAATAGTATGAGGGAGAGGAGAAATGGGAGAGCAGAAAGAAGAATAGAAAAGAGCAGAGAAGATGAAGCACAGGGTTCAAAGGAGGTAAAATAAAAAGCAGGATAAATATGGCAGTGTGAGTGAGAAGGAAGAGGAGGAGAGGATAAACGGAAGTGTAGGGATGCTGGAGGGGTGGTAACAGAAGGGAGGAGAGAAATGTGGCGCGAGAGAAGGGGAAAGAAAAGAGGAGTTATAACAAAGAACAGAGGAAAGTTGATTTTGGAGAGAGATGAATGCGGAAAAGAGAAAAGGGAGGCAGTACAGTGGAGGAAAGAAGTGTCATAAAGAGAATTATTAATTGAGGGTGGATAGCTGGACACCACAAGTAATAAAGTCAAAAATCTGTTAGGTCCAGTCACGATTTCACTCATTTAAACCTGAACTCAACCCCCGATAATGGTCGCATGCAGCAGACAGGCTTATCTCAAGGATAATGTGTAAAGCATTTAAAGCAATTACCAAAACAGTTAACATTTGTAAATCATTTGAAAGAATTTACCAAAACAGTTAAAAAGTCAAAGACACTTCATAGTAAAGCTCCACTTCAATGAATAAAATATAGAGAACAATTAATAAGCAAAATGACACAGAATTTGTTTGAAATCCAATAAGAGGAACTAGTGATACTAACCTGTAAAGATATAAGTTGTGGGACACCCCCGCGCCGCACGGCCACCAGCTGCTGCGTGTGCCCCCTCGCTGTGCCTAGCTGCCTCGCTGCCGGCCGACCCGGCTGTAGTTTGTTTTGTTTTTGTTTTGTCAATCAATTGCGCCTGTTTTTTTTCAGAGTCTCTCCCCGTGTTAAGCGTTTTTGTCAATCATTTGTGCTTGTTTCAGAGTCTTTTCCCCGTGTTTAGTGTGTTTTCCCGCTGTTTTTCCAATCTTTTGTGCCTGTTTTGCAAGTGCGCTTTGTTTTCCATCTGTGCCTGCTCCTTCGTCATCTCTGCCCGCTCTGTCTCCCGCCCTCCTCGCCACCCCCCGCTTCCCGCCACTACCGCCGACCCCGCCCCTTTTTTCCTTCTGTTCCCTCCCCGCTCCCGCCTCCCAGCTGCTCCGCCCACCCGCGCACTTGGCCTCATAAGGCGACCGTGCGACACAGGTGAGTGTGACCCACTTGTGGGACACCCCCGCGCCGCACGGCCACCAGCTGCTGCGTGTGCCCCCTCGCTGTGCCTAGCTGCCTCACTGCCGGCCGACCCGGCTGTAGTTTGTTTTGTTTCTGTTTTGTCAATCAATTGCGCCTGTTTTTTTCAGAGTCTCTCCCCGTGTTAAGCGTTTTTGTCAATCATTTGTGCTTGTTTCAGAGTCTTTTCCCCGTGTTTAGTGTGTTTTCCCGCTGTTTTTCCAATCTTTTGTGCCTGTTTTGCAAGTGCGCTTTGTTTTCCATCTGTGCCTGCTCCTTCGTCATCTCTGCCCGCTCTGTCTCCCGCCCTCCTCGCCGCCCCCCGCTTCCCGCCACTACCGCCGACCCCGCCCCTTTTTTCCTTCTGTTCCCTCCCCGCTCCCGCCTCCCAGCTGCTCCGCCCACCCGCGCACTTCGCCTCATATGGCGACCGTGCGAACGCGCAGCGTTGACGCACAGCGGGCGCGCCGATTGTGCGCCGAAGGCGCGCCAAAGGTAAGCCCGTCTGCGCCCGTCCGCGCCTGGACCGCGCCCAGTGCCAGGACCCCTGGCCCCCACCGACGGAAGCCGACCCGACGAACCTACAATGCCGCCGATCTCATCGCACTCAACACCGGCCGCATCCCAGGATGTCATCAAGCCGCCCCGAAGCACACCCACGGACCCTTCAGCTGCCACACATGCAAGTTCACCTGCATCCGGACTCACCCTGCACCAGCACTCGCCAAGCCGAACACCAGCAGCAGCCACCTGAAGTGCATCCTGCTCAACACCCGCTCCGTCCACAGACACGCCGTAGAACTCTGGAACCTCCTCGACACCACAGCCCCCGACGTTGCCTTCCTCACCGAGACCTGGATGAACGCCTCCTCAGCGCCCGACATCGCCATCGCCATCCCAGAGGGCTACAAGATCACCCGGAGGGACCGCACCGCCAACCAGACGGGAGGAGGCATCGCCATCATCCACAGAGACACCATCCGCATCACGACCAACACCGACGACACCCTAACCACCGCCGAACACCTGCACTTCCAGATCCACACCAACCCGAAGACCACCCTCAGAGGCACCCTGATCTACCGACCCCCGGGTCCACGCACACGATTCAGCGAGGACATCGCCGACTTCATCAGCCCGCACGCCCTCCCCTCCACCGACTACATCCTCCTGGGGGACCTCAACTTCCACTTGGAGAACAACAACGACCGGAACACCATCAGCCTGGTCGACAACCTCGCCAACCTCGGACTCAAGCAACTGGTGACCACCCCCACCCACCTCGCCGGACACACACTCGACGCCGTCTTCTCATCCAGCAAAGACGTCACCTTCAGCCACGCAACAGGACTCCACTGGACAGACCACAGCTGCGTCCACTTCACCTTCAAAAGATCAACGATCCACCACCACCAGCAACAGGTTGCCCGAAGAAGCTGGAACAAGATCACAGCCGACCAGCTCACCGCTTCCCTGAGCCAGCACCCTCCCGCCAGCTCAGCGAACCCCAGCCAGGCCGCCGACAACCTCACGAAGTGGATCAACAACTGCGCGGACGAACTCGCCCCTCTGAGAACGCCACCCAGCAGACCCTGCAGCAGAAAAACACCATGGTTCACCGACGAACTCAAGAGCTCCAAGAAGAACTGTCGAGCCCTCGAGAAAGTCTGGAGAAGGGAGCCAACCACGGACAACATGACCACCCTCAAGATCGCCACCCGTAAACACCACCAACTGATCCGCGCCACCAAGAAAAATACATTTAAGGACCGGCTGGACAACAACGCACACAACTCCAAGGAACTCTTCAACATCGTGAAAGAGCTCTCCAACCCCAACGCCGTAAACAAGGACATCACCCCGTCGCAAGACCTCTGCAACTCCCTCGCCTCCTACTTCCACAACAAGATCGCGGACATACACAACAGCTTCAGCAACCAACCAACGCAAGCCACAACCACAACAACGCCACCCACCACCACCCTCCGCACCTGGACTCCGATCAGCACCGAAGACACCATCCAAACAATGAACTCCATCCATTCCGGATCTCCGACTGACCCCTGCCCTCACCACGTCTTCAACAAGGCCGACGCTGTCATCGCACCCCACCTGCGGGACATCATCAACACTTCCTTCGACACCGCCACCTTCCCTGAGAGCTGGAAGCACGCCGAACTCAGCGCTCTACTAAAGAAACCCACAGCAGACCCCACCGACCTCAAGAACTACCGTCCCATCTCGCTCCTCCCGTTCCCGGCCAAAGTCATCGAGAAGACCGTCAACAAACAGCTGGCCGCCTTCCTCGAGACAAATGGATCCCTCGACCCCTCACAGTCTGGCTTCCGAGCGAACCACAGCACCGAGACCGCCCTCATCGCCGCCACCGATGACATACGAACTCTGATGGACAACGGAGAAACAGCGGCCCTCATCCTCCTGGACCTCTCCGCGGCCTTCGACACTGTCTGCCACCGCACCCTAGTACAGCGCCTTGGCAACATCGGAATCCAGGACAAGGCACTGGAATGGATCACCTTCCTTCCTCGACGGAAGAACACAGAGAGTCCGCCTACCACCGTACAAGTCAGAGGCCACCAAAGTCATCTGCGGCGTCCCTCAAGGATCCTCCCTGAGCCCCACCCTCTTCAACGTCTACATGAGCCCCCTCGCGGCCATCGCACGCCAACACAACCTCAACATAATCTCCTACGCCGACGACACCCAGCTGATCCTCTCCCTGACCAACGACCCCGCCACCGCCAGAGCCAACCTGCACGAAGGGATGAGAGAGGTAGCCGAATGGATGACGACCAGCCGCCTGAAACTGAACACGGACAAGACGGAGGTCCTCATCCTGGGCTCCTCGCCCTCCGCCTGGGACGACTCCTGGTGGCCCCCCGCCCTGGGTACCGCACCCAAACCGACGGACCACGCACGCAACCTGGGCTTCATCCTGGACTCCTCCCTCTCCATGACCAGACAAGTAAACGCCGTCTCCTCGTCTTGCTTCAACATCCTGCGCATGCTACGCAAGATCTTCCGGTGGATCCCCACTGAGACGAGGAAGACGGTCACCCAGGCCCTCGTCACCAGCCGACTGGACTACGGCAACGCCCTTTACGCCGGAACCACCGCCAAGCTCCAGAAGAGACTCCAGCGGATCCAGAACGCCTCGGCCAGACTCATCCTCGACATCCCCCGACGCAGCCACATCTCCGGACACCTGAGAGATCTGCATTGGCTCCCGGTCAACAAGAGAATCACCTTCCGTCTCCTCACCCACGCGCACAAAGCCATACACGACCAAGGCCCGAGCTACCTCAACAACCGGATCAACTTCTACACTCCCAAGCGCCTCCTCAGATCAACCAGCCACGCCCTCGCCGCCGTCCCCCGCATCCGAAGAGCGACAACAGGAGGAAGGTCCTTCTCCTACCTGGCCGCCAAGACCTGGAACTCACTCCCGACCGACCTACGCCTGACCCAAGACCACCTCTCCTTCAGGAGGAAGCTCAAGACCTGGCTGTTCGAGCAGTAACGGCACCCCCCCCAACCCAGCGCCTTGAGACCCTACGGGTGAGTAGTGCGCTCTACAAATGACCTGATTGATTGATTGATTAAGTGGAAAAAGCAGCAATAAAAGTAACGCACCAGAGATAGTCAATGGTAGCAGTAGACCGGGATGGGGTACAATTTCAAGCTGACCATAATGGAACACTGGTCAGATACCACAAGCGGATTGGTCCAGGTGAAAGTAAAAAATTTCTGAATGGTCTGGAGGAAAATTGTTCAAAAGATTCCATACATTCTTCTGGTGACAATAAAACCCACAGGAAGTCACTTCTAAGGACCCCAAGTCTTCACAGGGGACACTCCCTAACCAATGAGTTTAACGTTCCCTACTCACTTTTTCAGTAGTTCCTGTTTGCCTTTCTGTGAACTGGCTTAAACTACCATTTGCCAAGGAATTTTCAAGATGATAAAATCCTTCAAGCAAACTAAACTTAGTCTCTGAGGACTGGGGGTTGCACATGGGAGTGTCATATGGCAATCCCTAGTGCCCTTCACATCTAATAATAAAATCCAGTTTGAAGCAGGCCCTGTACCCACAACAAACCAGGAGACGGAAGCCTGGTAGTACAAAAGCAACATCCCTCAACACTAGACACAGGATGCACAAGAACTGTCCTGTCATCCTATTTTCTCCCTTTCAAGACCGTCAAAGTTCTACATTTGGCTCAAAGTGTCCTGTCAGGCAGGAATTGATATTGTGGTACCAACAGGATGGCAGGCCCCTACCCTTTTGCTGAGATCAAAAAAGTTATACCTGTTCATTCAGGTTGACCTGTCAATTACACCTTTTGGTCACTTTTGTGCACCGGCAAACACTTTACATATAGACCCACAGCAAGAACAACAAACTTTTAATCCATGCACTACCTAGGGGCAGCATGCTACCAATTTGGGTGGGGGGGCTATCAGGGGCTTGCAATTGGGTGCAACATGAAAGAACAATGCAATAAAATACAAAGGCCAGCTAATGAAAAAAAGAGTTATGGTAGATTGCAACATTGCAAACATGAAGCAGACAAGCTAAACTAATCCCCTTTGTTCCAGTCAGATAGATACCACTCAATATACATTAAATAAAACAAAGCCTAGGCAGGGTTTATTATGTGATCTTTTGATATTATCTTTCCTATCAGTTGGCATGTTGGGGTGCCTTGCTTTCAGCCTTGTCAACTTGAGAGATAATATTTCCTGAAAGTAACAGAAAGTAACAATTTAATGCAGTAACACACAGCAAACCAGGGTAGCTAAGTCCTCACCAAATCTCCTATAACAAGATTCTAAAATATAAGGCCTGCGACTAGTACCAACCAACACCAGGACTGTGCCTAAATTAACCTATGGCAGCCCACAACTGCCACCTACCTTGCAGCCAACATATTCCTTACAGCAGAGTCTGCCTGGCTCACACAGCATTTCACCATGCATAGCTCTCTCTTCATCTCCCATTCCATTCTCACAGTAACACTTCAATGTGTTCTGGGACAAGAATCCCATGCGGTCGGGGGGCGCTAGAGGGCGCACTGCGGAATGGCTGGCTAGTGTGTCAGCTCCGCCGGACGGGCGCAGAACTAGCGGCCTTTGACCCTCAAAAGACACCGCCGTTGACGCGAAGCGGCGAAAAACGGACGTCGGAATAAGCAGCCCACACAATCCTAGCAGTAAAATGACGAAATAGAGTCAACTGTGGGATATATTGGCGAAAATCCCTGCGGAGACGAGAGGGGCTCCAAAATGGCCGTGCCCGACGATCGAAGCTGATGGTGACCTGGACAGCTACAAGACCGAAGCTGTAATATCCCTGGCCAGCTGAGCGCGACGCTGAGGTACTGTCCGCACATTAACGCGGCGAGATGGCAGTGATCGCATGCAGGCGAGGAGAACACCGACACACGGGATGCGTTCCAGCGGCCACAAAATGGCGGCGGCGCTGGAACGCAAGTGAATCATAGCGGCGGCTACCCTGGGACAGGACGCTAGGAGACACGAGTGCGGGGAGTCCTGGCGCCGCGACCGGCTGGAGCGGATGGCAAGTGGCGAGAAGAGGAACATCCTTAATCTGACGGCGGGAAACGGAGTGTAGTCCCCGGCGACTCGCTGCTACACGAACGGACAGCCACGGAGGGAGGTAGGACGCACTGTCAAGGGTGCCTGCAGTGCGGCTGTAGACGCTACCGGCAACGGGAAATGGTTACCGACAACAAGATGTAAGCTGGCGCTCCTGCCCTGGGTAAGCGTGATGTGAGCGGAGTAACAGGCTTCGGTTTATCGGCGCTATATAAGTCAGTCATACACCGAGGACTGCGAGGGTGCTGTATTATTGGAATGCGTAGCACGTGGAGGCCTGTGACAGTGCAACTGTAGGGGCACCCTGGCGCCTGGACTCTATTGTGCAATCAAAAAGGGACATGCTCACCCAGACAACGTCAGATGAATAAAAATACTTCACAGTGGGGGTCTAGAATACAAGCACGCCGCAACTTATCTACTGCAAGCACTCTGGCAGCAGTAAGCCCGGGAGCGCCGAGGTAGAGTCCACCAACGTACACCGGTACTATGGGAAAGCCGGATAAACAACAGACAAAACTCCCGTTTGAGACCAGGAAACAGGTCAAAAACAACGCGACTGTCTCGGATGCGGAGGGGGAGCAAGAGATGGCTGATGGGACTGGCATGGAGACAGTATTGCGCGCAATTCAGCAAAGTCTGCAGGAGATGAATAACAAATTAGACAATGTGATGCTACGCGTGGACAATATGGCGGCGAAGATAGAAAAACATGACGAGCAAATTGTGGAAGCAGAGCAGAGAATCTCTAAAGTGGAAGACGACTCCAGGACCACATCGAAAGTGTGCGGCGAATTAGAAAAAACGTTGGAGAGTCTACGTGCAAAGGTGGAGGATCAGGAAGCGAGGTCTAGGCGAAATAATAATAATAGAAAGCGCGCATGGGAGGCAGATCTTTCAGGTGTCTAGCGGCAAACTACTGGAATAAACTCCCAGTGGACTTGCGTCTGGAACCTGAAGAAGCGAGGTTTCGAGCGAAACTAAAAACCCACCTCTATACGAAGTAAATGACTAGTAAGTTACTCTGCTCCCTGTTTTTCTGCCTCTCTCACTTTCAGCGCGTGGACACGCCGGTGTGCGTAACGCAGCGCTTTACAAATGTCCCAATAATAATAATAATAATAATAATAATGTCCGCTTATCAGGCCTGCCGGAATCTACCAACACTGGCAGAATGGAGACTTTCATCGAGAAGTTACTGACAGAGATCTTTGGAGCTGACAAGTTGTCATCGGTATTCCTGGTTGAACGGGCGCACCGCTCACTGGCACCCGTACCAAAACCAGGTGCTTCCCCGCGCATGATCATTGCTCGCATGCTCAATTACAGGGACCGGGACACGATCCTCAGACTTGCCAGAGAGATGAGTAAAATCACATATCAGGGAAATACCCTGGAATTCTATCCAGACCACACCATGGCAGTGCAGTTGGCGCGCAAAGAATTTGCTCCAGTGAAAAAGAAACTGCGTGATCTTGGACTGGAATATGCCATGCTATACCCGGCGAAGCTTAAAATCACAAATGCGGGCAAGCCGGTTATTCTTCCTACGGTTCAAGCAGCACAGCAATATCTCATAAAGCTGGGAAAACGGCGGAAGGCGCAGGAACGAGACGAACCGACGAGTGATATCGACTGAACCGACATGGGAATGGGAAACCACTTTGCATTACGGGTCGACATGGAACTAGAGACATCTTGCTACCGACATGGATTAGCGAATGCGATGGCGGACATTGCATCGACAGGAGTGCAAGACACTGCACTCAGAATGACTTGGTGTATGGCGGCGAGAACACAATTGAGCTATGCACATGGACCACACTGACAATCTGGCGCGAGATGGTATCTTGGTCTCGCACAAGAGGGCTTTGTAGTATTGCACCATAGTATTACGGCGGGCATAAAAGATTGTGGCTGTGTCGCGTAATACTGCTGATAATTGATGTCGGGAGGACGAGGGAGTAAAAGGAAATTGATGTGACATTTTGAACAACGCGCATGCGTCTGTCCACGTCCACTATGTGGATGGAGATGTGTGTACCTGGCGACACCCCCGAGCGGGTGCGCCCCAATTCAGGTTCTACTATGAGGTTAATTGTTGTGAGGGGAAGGCTTTGGCAAAGTTTGGGTGCTAAAGTGGGTGGAGGGTGGGAAGGGGACCTGGGAGTTGTTCGACTTAAATCACTGTGTCTGAGAAGCATGGCGACCTCCTTATTCATAGAATGCATTGTAGCGGATGATATATTGCATTTCAAGTTCATGATTTCTCGACATGAGGTAGAGCAACATATAGGACTGCCGCACACCAAGGGGACACCTAGCAAGATACGATAGACTACGCGCATAATGCCGTGCCAAGACCTAGCACATTGAAATTTATTACATGGAATGTAAGAGGCCTAGGCAACCCAAGAAAAATTCGGCAGATGTTTGCCTATTTTGATCGCATGCACATTGACAATGCCTTCCTGCAGGAAACGCACATAGCAGCCAACAGCACATCTTCGTTAGGCGCCAGATGGGCGGAATCAGTCACCAGCTCGAATTACTCATCTTATTCTAGAGGGGTCAGCATTTTGGTGCGGAAGGGAGTACACTTTGCGATCTCAAGCATACACAGAGACACTGACGGTAGAAGCGTCATTGTGGTGGGTACGGTGAGACAACGACAGGTAGTATTAGTAAACACTTATGGCCCTAACATAGACGACCCTGGGTTTTTCAGAAATGTGTGGCACGACACAGCAGATATCCAAGCAGACCATATAATTTGGGGTGGTGATTTCAATGTAGCGTTGCGGGACGGGCTGGACAGGACAATACATACGTTGGAACCGCATGTTAAAGCGAGAGAAATGCTCAAAGATGCTATGGAAGACTTACGGATGGCTGATATGTGAAGGGATCGTCACCCAGGGGAGATGATAGCAACACACATTAATGCAGCACACAACCGCTGGTCCAGACTGGACTACTGGCTAGGCACGCAAGAAGTGGTATCTTGGGTTACTCATATAAAACATCTCCCACGAACGCTTTCAGATCATAGTCCTGTACTCCTGGAGGTCAATATCCCAAACTAAGAGCCACCGCCTTTCGCTTGGTGTTTCAATGCGGCGGCATTGAGTGACCCATTATACGTAGACACCATTCAGAAGGCATTGGTAGATTACTTTGACCTGAACTGCCCACGACTGACGACCCCTGTCTACTATGGGAAGCCTTTAAAGCCACAATGTGGGGGGTATGCATAAGTACGTCCACGGGTATACTGAGGGACATAAGGCAACAACTACAAATACGTGAGAGTGCCCTACACGCCTTAGAGCAGAGGTATACACAAACAGGAGACACTAAAATATTGGGAGAAATACAGGCCCTATTGGTAGAGCATCGACAGTTTGCAGCTGACGAACTTAAATATGTGTCCAAACGTAGAACTGCTAGGCTGTACGGGGAGGGAGGCAGACCAGGCAGAGCTCTAGCCGAAAAAATTTGCTCGGGACGTGCGCCCCAACACATAGCGTCTATACGAACCCAAACAGGAGGTGTAGCAAGGGACATCAAGGGGATAACAAGTGAATTCATGACTTCCTATGGTAAACTATATGAGACACGTCCATCGCTGCCGCGGGAGGACCAAATGTCCTACATGGCAGATGTGGAAATTGCGTGGCTAGCTGATGGTCACAGGGAATACCTGGCTCGTCCTGTCACTGTGGAAGAAGTCACGGATACTATTAAACGGTTACCAAACGGCAAAGCGCCGGGGCCTGATGGTTTTGTGACGGAATTCTACAAGAGGTTCGCAGACTTTCTAGCCCCACACTTGGTGAGACTGTATGGTGCCGCACATGAGGCCCAGACTCTACCAATGTCTATGAGAGAGGCTATGCTTATTGCGTTATTAAAGCCGGGTAAAGAAGAGGATAAATGCGACTCATATCGCCCCCTCTCACTAATGAACGTAGATACGAAAATAATAGCAAGTTTATTGGCAGACAGGCTTAAACCACTAATGCCCTTATTGATACGGCCGGACCAGTCTGGCTTCATACCAGATAGATCCACTACACATAACACGCATACGTTATTTGCATTAGCTCACTACCTGGCGCCAGAAATAAAAGCTGTGGCAGTATTATTGGATGCTGCTAAAGCATTTGACACAATCGACTGGTCCTTTCTTCACGCAGTTCTGATATGTATGGGGTTTCCGCCTATATTCATGGGATGGATCACGATGCTATATACAAACTTAACAGTGCGCATAAGGATAAACAAATATGTATCAGAGCCAATTCCAATCTGTCGAGGCACCAGACAGGGGTGTCCACTCTCACCGATGCTTTTTGCTCTCATACTAGAACCCCTGGCTTGCAAAATCCGACAACACCACCACTATTCGGCCATACAACTTCCGACACGCCCCATACACATCTCGCTCTACGCAGATGACATGGTATTATATGTAAAGAATCCGGACCAGCACCTCAACCCCTTATTAAGAGAATATATAAAATTTGGTCAACATTCAGGCTTACAGATAAATTGGGCTAAATCTCTTATTTTGGCACTGACAGATAGTACACACCCAATACCCTTGGACTATCCACTAGAATGGCAGGATGAACTGACAAAGTATTTGGGAGTGTGGTTCCATAGGGATCCTGAAATAGTCATCCGTACTAACTATGGCAGAGCAATAGCGTCCTTAGAAGATAAAGTTAAGCGATGGAATAAACTGCCATTGTCCCTGGCGGACAGAGCGGCAATAATTAAAATGGTGCTTTTATCGAAGTTCCTTTATTTATTCAATAATATCCCAATAAAGCCACCGGCGGAGGTATTCCGTAACATTAAAACACTGGTGCTTAATCTGCTCTGGGCGGGAAAACAGGCAAGGTTGGAACTGCACACTATGACACTGCCGTATGCTAAGGGGGGTTTCAAGGTCCCAGATTTCTATCTTTATTACTTATGCGCTCAGGCGCAATTTGCGCACTACTGGTACCACGATATACCTTTCCTGACCCACGTGGCTGTGGAAACAGGAGATGCAGACCCGATCCCACTGGCCAACATATTGCCACACAAACGACCTAGATTACATGACCATGACATCAATCCGGTTAACGCTACTACGGAAGCGTGGAGATTGATGGGAAAAGCAGCAGACAGCCTACCACTTTATGCACCCGCTCTTCCGCTGGCGCATCACCCGGCACTTTCGGTCACGCAGGAAAAGGTTGGAATGGATTTGTTAAGGTGTGCAGGAATAGACAGGCTAGGCGACTTATACAAAGATGGAGTCTTCCAGACACTGGACAAATTGGAGTATATTAGTAACCCAACACTCCTATTTAGTTTTAATTATTATAGGCTGCAAAGGGCGATGAAAGAACACTTTCCACCTTACCCGGAGGAGCCTAAGACCTTGACACCCTTACAGTTGGTGCTCACCACGCCCGCGGCTGCCCACTTGGTATCGAAGCTATACACAAGCATACAGCAAGACATAGGAGGGAACACTGAGGGGGTGAGAGACAGGTGGAGCGCAGTATTAGAGGATCCACTTTCCGACGACGAATGGGCAACCACTTGCCTGCTCACTGGCATACTGACGCCGAATGGAAACTTAAGGATCATTCACTATAAATATCTACACCAAATGTACTATACACCACAGAGGCTACACAGATACGGGCTAAGGGATGACTCCAATTGTGTCAGATGTAAACAGGAGAATGCGGACTTCATGCATTTAGCGTGGCACTGTCGCGGGGTGGCGGGTTACTGGGAGCAGGTGATGCAAGTTCTGAACGAAATGGTTGGGACAACACTGGAGTGTAGGGCTAAGGTTTGTCTATTGGGTATTGTACCGCATCTAAGAGCGCAAAGGCGTAAATTCTGTGTGGTGGCACTGTTACTGGCCAAACAGAGAGTGTCTCTGCATTGGAATAGTAGAAGGGGACCGAGGGTCACAAACTGGCTGGAGGATTTAACATATTGCCGAGACACACTGGCCACGTATGAGGAAGAGCTGCCGACCGGGTCACGTCCTAGAGATTATTGGATGTACTTACGTACCTACTTACTGGACCATGAAACGGCACAGAAGATGATAATTCACTGCCGGGACTTTGACAAATACATGGAATGGAGTAATGGATTGTCAAACTGTGATGGGGGGGGAGGATGCTGTGACACAGTGATCTTGATTCTAGAAGTTACCTTTTTTGTTTCTACTTGTTTTGCTGTTATAACAAAAAATATACAAAAAGTAAGATGACCAGCAGGATTGTATGCATGTATGGCACTGATATATGTCTCAAAAGCTACTTCCTGCGACGCCGCCGGTCCTATGGATGTCGGCTGATGGGCCGTGTACACCGGAAACATAATTTGTGGACTGTACGATTGAGTAGCCGGCCTGTTAAGGTTGTAGGCGCGAACATGTGTATTATTTCTCTACAAAGTGCATAACTCTCTTACGCCAATAAAAAAAAATAAAAAAAAGAATCCCATGCGGTCTTCCTCTCTGGTTCTCAGAAATACCATAAAGGGGCTTGTAGAGTTTTTCAAAGATGCCAGCTTACTGGAAACCATCAACTATATGCCTTTCTCTCATACTTCTTCATTCATCACAGAGCTATGCGCTGCATCCCATAACACAATAACAACACCTCGGTGCCCCTCAGGCATTAAATGGGAACACTTTTCACAAAATGTCAAAAACAACCACACACCCTGCACAGCATATCCTGCTGTCCATATGGGCATGCACTTTGTTGCCTAACTTGGATTAGTAAGCATAAATAAATGTTACAATACCATAAGAGTGGGTAGAGCTCTAAAGAGCTACATCATACAATTAAATAATGGATAGAGGGTTGACATTTTTCAAACACTCACCCCCCCCCCAGTCACAGATCTGCATTTAATACATTGTTATTTTGCTTGCCAAGTCACTCCACTTCAGATCCAGCCAAATGCAAATCAGTCTTGACCCTGCTCCCAATGAGAACAATCCAGCCCGAACTTCCAAGCCAGAGCCTCCCTGGACCAGAAACAAGCATCCTGGGACCGATTTAGGGGTATCAACTTTCATCAGCCAGGCTAGCTTGAATCCAGTGGCGCAGCGAGCAAAAGACCCACAACTGGGCATGTTCACCTAAGTGGCCTGTGTATGCCAAGACATGGGTCTCATGCTCACTTTGCCATTAGATTCAAGCTAGCTTCGCTGATGAGGGGTGATAACCTAAAACCAGTCCTTGAATGCTTGTTTTCGGTTCAGTGAGAACCTAGCATGGCAGTTCGGGTTGGACTGTTTCCATGAGGAGCAGTGTCAGGACTGATTTGCATATGGCTGAGCCCAAACTGGGGTAGCTTAGAGAGCACAAGAACGATGATGGAGTCAACAAAGATCTGTGACTGGGGGTGAATGTCTGAAAAGTTTCAGCACTCCATCCATCATCTTATTATGTTTGCTATGTACGCCCTAAGAGGCCAGGGTATGCCCAGACATGAATCCCTTGCTCACTTTGCCATTGGATTCAAGCAAACCTGGCTGGTGAGGGGTGATACCCCAAAACCGGTCCCAAACTGCCAGGCCAGTCCAGGGAGGACATGGCCTGGCAGTTTGGGCTCGACTGTTCCCATGAGGAGCAGGGTCCAGACTAATTTGCATATGGCTGGGTCCAAACTGGGGTGGCTAAGAGCCAAGATATGGTGAATTGAAAATTATCAGAAGAGCAAACTGAAGTTTTAAGGGAAAACGACTGACAACTTATGGTGGCGCCGAATGACATGCGAGCACTATTCTCTTAATATCCACTGTTCTTTTATGGCTTGCCCCACCAACAAAGAGTGCCTCTGACTGTACCATTATTTCATGTCATATCAGATCTGTGAGGCGCTCCTATTCATTCCTATTCACCTGGCCTGCTGGTCCACAAGATAAATGAACAACTGAAAATGCAATCCTGCTTTATGATCACTACAGATAGCCTTCTTCCACACTCTCCACAACTCAACTTTGTTGACCCCTCACCTCCATCTCCCAGCTCGATGTCCAACATCTTCCTCTGGTTCATAAAATAACCAGAGGTACTGGAAAGGCTAAAATGCACCAGCTATAATCATCTAACCTGTGATTGTGCATAAAGATTGTGCTTTGAGCTCTGTCCCACATAATCCCTTCATATCAGAGGACACTCTGACTTCAGTCCCACAATCAGAGTTGCCATCAAGCCATCTGCCGCCCTATATACTAGTTGTCCATCCCAGTCCCACACATTTGTGCTACTCAATTTGCAAATCTAGCCATGATCTCACCAAGTCATGTTGCTGCTCCAGCCGCCAAATGTACCCAGTGCCATATTAGCTGCGTTTCCTTTCAACGCCTGTTTAAAAATTGCTTTTTCAAACTTAAAAACAAGGCAAAAGAATATACAACTGCACTCATTATGTAGTTGAGCTTTACATACACTGCAAGTATGACTTCCTGCTCAACGTTATAATAAAATTTGCCACTGGTTTTATAAAGGTGAATTTTTGGGGTTTGGTGCACAGTGTAATTCACAGCTGAGCTATTGAGAAATGCGTTTAATCCTTCCCCATCCTCATCTGCGCAATGTACACAAATTTTGGAAAGGTACAAAAGAAAAGCTGGTCCATGTGGAAAGAACGTTATTTGGTATTGCTTTATACCAATATACCCCACATACTGTTAGATATTATAAAGTAAATCTTAGGTCATAATATTCAAATACAAATTGCTTTTAGTCAGGCAAAAGTTTACTCATGTAAGTTTCCAACAGTAAATTTGTCATAAATTGTCGACATTCATTCAATGTAATTGTTCAGTCATTACATTAAAAAGTGCTCTCAGTGTGAGAAGGAGGGGAAGTGAAAAGGTTGTGAGGGACTGGGTAAAGGTGGTGTGACATTTATAACATCACAGTAAAATCAATACGCCTTTACAATCAAGGTAGTGTTAATGTTCCCAAATTACATCACACATAGGTAAGAAACATTCATTGTATTAGTTCCTATGGTGTGTTTGGTTGGCGTAGTCTATGTTTCGACCCCCAGGTGTTCGTTGAAGGGTTATTGACGCCTCATGTTGGGGTCTTCATCAGGACAAGGGTAGAGAGCCTATGGATCAATGCAAACGCTAGCATTAATGGTTTAAGTGGTGCATTGGCTTGATAAATTAAAGAAATGTAGGGGGTACCTACATGGAATAGACGGTCAATGGCTGTGCCGTCGTTGGGTGGGCCTTTGGGTGCTCCTACTGATTCTGGAATACATTAAAAATGAGAGAAATCCTTAATGGACCGAACTGGCTGGGGAGCCCTGTGCCAGTAACTAGTGTGGAGGGGGAGACACTTACTTGGGCAGTGGTCCTCATACGCCGTCATAGAAAACTCATCCGGAATGTGATTTTTTTTTTAAATGGCCGCCGAACTCATCTGGCACCGTTCTAAAAAATCAATAAAGTGCATGTCATGAAACTCGCAAATGGAGAAAGAAACCATGATTACTCAAAGTTGTGTGGGGATGGGAACTTGGGCTGTTCAACAGGGACAGGCTTAAAAAACTAGGAAATAAATCTTAATTATAGGGTCGTGGATGCGCTAGCGAGTCAGTGGCTCGAGCTAGCCCCTTGGTTTTTCATAGTATAGGTCGAGGGCGGGTAGCGAGTCTGTAGTTCGAGCTATGCCCGTTGTTCAGTGGTTAAATTAAATAAATAACGTCAAAGACAGGCCAGGTAGCGAGTCTGTGGTGCAGTTGTTAAATAACATTGGGTAAATGCTCTAATCTAGTCTAGGACTGTTCAGAGCAAGTTAAATACCTTATCGGCGTGAGGATGGCGCCGACCGCATCGCTCGGTTCCTCGGTGATCCTGAGGATACTCGCGGTGCCGCCGCTCAATGCTAGGTGTACAGAGGCTCATCACTGTTGAGCCAATCACAGGGTTGCTCCATGTTGGGCCGCCTCAGCGAGAGACTGGACCCGGAGGGTGCGTGTAAAAAGATCTGGGATAGTAAATCCTCGGTTGGGTTGTGTTCATCATAGACGACAAACTGCTTTGCTAGCGTGATCTCTGTAAATGCCGAATAGATGGAAAAATAAATGTATAGTTTGGGCTGACGTAGATATGTATTCGCTCAAAATGCCGGATGGTCTGGCAAAATTGGACATTCATACGATAACATTGAACGCAAAGCACTGGGCCATGATATAATCATTACATTTGTACATCAAGTATAATGCATATGGACGAATTTCCAGATCTAATTGGTGGACTATGTCTTTGATCGGTAAAAATTATATACACATGTGTGTGGACCATACACAGCCCTTGCATTTTTTACAAATCATATGAAATTACAAGGGACAACAACCTCAATTGGTATCGAATTGTGGAGGTCTCTTGGTATTCTTGACTGATGCTATCGATAAAGAGACATTCATACGGTAACATGTAAGGTAAAGAAGTGGGCCATTATTTTATAATTGCATTTATACATAGTGTATTGAAAGCATGCAGTTTGAAAAAAATATATCAGACACCTCATTGTTAATTTATAACTGTGATCTGTAGACAGTATTAACACCTGTGTGTCTACCATAAAACTTATAAAAGAAGACTCCAACTTAGTCAGATCATATGAAATTGAAAGGAACAACAATCACATTTGGTATTACATTGCAGAGGCCTCTTGGCCTCTTGGCCAATCTAGTCAGTGCTATGTCTGATGGTAATGTTTGTAAGGTAGCAGTACATGATCTACTAAATGTGTCCACATGATTGGTGTATTCAGGCAAGGTTAAATTACCGTACAGTTACTCGGGTTCTAGACCCGCCATTTGCGCATAATTGGCATCTAGTTCATTCAGACCCCTATTTATCGTCTTAAATTTGTGCATCCATTTGCACTCCCGGATATTTAGGACGGAATTCAAATTCCCACCCCTTGGTCCCAGGGTGACCTTTTCAAGAACCACCCATTTCATCGATTCAGGGGGATGTGTTTTTGTCCATGAAGTGTTCCACAAGTGGAGCTCCTGCTGTTTGACAGCGGACTCTGCTGCAGTGTTGGAAAATTTGGTTCTTGACCTTTTGTTTGGTTTGCCCAATGTACATCAGTTCGCATGGGCAGAGAATAGCATAAATTACTCCGCTGGTGTTGCAATTTGTGAAGGACTTGAGATCTATAGTCAGGTCGTTGTGAGTTACTTGCTTGGTCTCCCAACATGTTGAGCATGCCTTGCATGTCGTGCATCTGAAATGGCCTACTACTTCTGGTAGGTTCCAAAGTCCTCGAATGGTTGGCGCCTGTGGTGTGTCTAGTAGAGATCGAACAACGTGGTCCCTTATGCTTTTGGCCTTTTTAAAGGCATGCATTGGTGGTTCGGGACTGTCAATGATGTCTGACACCAAGCCCCAATGTTTGTCGATAACTCTCTTGATTTCATTGCTCTTGTTGCAAAATGTCATGACACAGATCATGCGCTCCTGGGGTGGCTGGCGTTCTTTTGGCCATAGAAGTGTGGATCTATCCTGAAACCATGCTCGTTTTCTTGATCTTTTGACGAGCCGCTTGGGATAACCCCTGTCAATCAGGCGGGTGATTAGATCATCGGATTCTTTGAAGAAATCTTCCTTCAGAGAACAATTTCGGCGGATGCGAAGAAATTGGCCAAAGGGCAGGTTATCACGTAGACCTCTTGTGTGATGGCTAGTGTATCTTAGGAGAGAATTTCTTTCTGCTGGTTTCCTGTAGAGGGTGGTGTAGAGTTTACCTTCCATCTCTTTGATGCTAATGTCTAGAAAGTCGATGTGTTCTTTACTCATGTGCATCGTAAACTTTATGTCCTCAGATTGTGAGTTTAACCACTCTATGAAGTCCTTCAGGTCGTGTTCCTCGCCGGTCCAATTGCTTTTTCAAACTAAAAAACAAGGCAAAAGAATATACAACTGCACTCATTATGTTGTTGAGCTTTACATACACTGCAAGTATGACTTCCTGCTCAACGTTATAATAAAATTTGCCACTGGTTTTATAAAGGTGAATTTTTGGGGTTTGGTGCACAGTGTAATTCACAGCTGAGCTATTGAGAAATGAGTTTAATCCTTCCCCATCCTCATCTGCGCAATGTACACAAATTTTGGAGGGCACCCACTGCTTAAAATGTTGTATGTGGGGTCCGATGTAGGAAATTTCCATTCTCGAAGGTGGTTGCAAATTACACACCAACGTTTTGCAAATGGAACGGAATTTTGTAAACCAGCCTATGTATTAGTGGGTCGATTCCCAAAATTCCAAATCGTAGTGGACCACAATCCAGTCTACGTCATCATCCTTAATGAGGTAGGTTGCCTACCATTGGAAAGCATCACTGTGTTGTGATCACATTTTAGAAAAAAAGTAGACTGGTTGTATTGCAACCCATTTTCCTTAAAGATAAAGACTGGGCTGCATTTAAAAGGAAAGGTTTTGGTTGGTTTGTTTGAGAGTTGGCAATGATTCAGTGGAACACCACCTACTGCCCATAAAACATTCCTTTTGCATTGATAAAGGGGAAGGGGTCAGAAGAGGACCTCTTTTCATTTGGGAACCCATGGTTCTCCATTTTCAGAACAAATTCCATCATTTCTCTCAATGGTGGTGCTATTTTGTTACCTCGTATGTTCTCTAGACAGCTTTGAAGCATTCATGTACACTGTATTCTGTATTGAGGTTTTAGAGTTGCTGGAACATGATTATTAAACGTTAGTCGAAACACCTGTCAAACAATAAGAGCCACCAAGCTTGTGATATTTAAGGGAATAATCACAGTTAAATATGCCTGTTCTCGTGCAGTCGTGTTTTGATACAGACTATGTGCCACTGTGCTCAAAATCCACAATTTGTGAACTTTAATGCAGTTGTCTCTAAGTATTATAGTGTTTTGATTAATTTGAATTAGAAAACGTAGACAATGTTTGCCTGCTTTGCAGGATTTCTATAGTGTTGTGAGAGGCATCTAAAAATGAAGCTTTTTTGCCAACCATGGGCCATATGTAGGTAAATTGAGAATACCGAATCCTTAATACCGAATTTTACCGAATCGGTATTAAGGATTCGGTATACGCGATGTACATAAAAAATCGTTAAATATTACCGATTCGTTATGAATCGGTATTAAATACCGATTTCGGACAAATCGGTAAAAAATGAGAATGAAATACCGAATCGGTATTACAGAATCCATTACCGAATCGGAAATGCCGAATCGGTAATTCAAAAAATCTTAATTTGTTGAATCAGCCAATCCAGATACACCCAATTACCTCCCAAACAGGAAGTGGCCACACCCAGCCAGGTGCACAGGACCTGGAGCTCACAGTGAGGCAGGCAGGCAGGCAGACAGCCTTGTGAGCTGAGGAGCCAGCAGCAACACAGCCACACAGCCACAAGCAGGACTGCAAAACAACAACAAGCATTGCAATGGCAAGCCAGGACAGGGAGAAGGAGGGAGGTGACAGAAAGAGAAAACTCAAGTTTAGTGACAAGGAGCTTGAGGTCCTGATCCAGGATGTCAGTCAAGAGCACCACAAGCTCTTTGGAGCCCAGTCCCACCAAGTGCCAGAGTCACAGAAGAGACAAATCTGGAGTGGCATCAGGGACAAAATCAATGCCATAGGTGTGACCCAGCGCACCATAGAGGACATCAGGAAGAGGTGGTACAACCTCAGGAAGACAGCCAAACTGAGGATGGCAGAGAGACTGAGGCAGGCTGGAAAAACCGGAGGAGGGAAAAACAGAGCCCCAGTACCAACACCACTTGAACAGATGGTTGAATCCACCATCCAGGAGGAGAGTGTAATTGGCGTGGGAGACGCCGACAGCTCCGCCAGAGCAGCTAGAAAACAAGGTAAGAAGCATGCCCAGCATGCTGTGCTACCCCCTCCGCACCCCCAATCCCCATAGAGGCAAAGGGGCTCCCACTCCACCCCATGTCTTACTGGATACCTGCAATGCATTATGGGTGATGTAGTCAGAGGGAACACATGAATAGGACAGTCAGGCTAGCAAACACAATAGCATGGTAAAGTAATAGGCAATGTCAGGACAACCACTGTGCTCTGTAGGCATGTTGTTTAATGAAATCACATGGCATACAGAGCAGTGAGTATATCTACATTTGTCTCATTACAGGCGAGTCATCTCGCAGTGCAGCAGAGAGCAGCCGAGCTAAGTCAGCCAGGCCGGAGGGGAGGCAAAATGAAGACGCCAGCAGGCCTGCAGGGACTACAAGCTCTGCGTCATCACGGCCATCTATTCCACCACCACAGCCATCACCACAGCGCCAGGGAAGTCCACAATCCCCTCTCACACAGTCTCCACTGCGAAGATCACCAACACCCCCACCCCCACAGTCAGGCAGGAGGCATGCCGTGGCCACCCTCCAGCAGATGGAGGAGTCAGATGAGGAGGGCAGAGGGGGCGAACAAAGTCCCATAGGGGAAAGATCCAACATGGAGAGGTGTAGTTCTGCATCCGAGGGTGCCCACATCTCATCCAGACGCCGCAGGGCAAGGCCGGACAGTCCAGAGGCAGCCGAGCTGGGTGACAGTGTGTTCGCAGGACTGGAAGGCAACATGCTGAAGGTCCAGCGCCTGCAATGGAAAGAACTGAAGTCAATACACAGGGAGGTGGCACACATGAACAAGCATATGCACAGGATGGAGAAGGGCATCAGTGCTATGGGGGAGAACATGAGTGCAGGAATGGAAAGAGTGGCTACTTCGGTGGACAACCTCTGCAGCCAGCTTGAGCAGGACCGTCTAGCCAGGCACAGGGAGAGACAGAGGCTCCAGGCCTATACCAAGTCGGTGAACCGGCTCGCCACTTCAACATCACTGATGTGTCGCAGGTCCATCGCCATGCAGGAGGAGATGGCGCATTGCAGCAGGGATGTGGCCAGGGGGATGGTGTCCTTGACCTCAGTGCTAGAGCAAATGCAGAATGCTAAGGCCGCCACAATGGAAGGGGGGGGGGACAGTGAGGAGGCCACCAGCCGTGGTAGCATCACGCCCTCACCCACCGAGTTCAGAAGGCGTAGTGAACGTAACGTGCCTTCACATGAACAGTCCGACACACCGGACAGTGTAGATAGGGAACGGTCACGGGCAGCACGTGGCCGCAAGAAGTAAGGACCAATGGCTGTTGCCAAGCATGAGATGGGTGATGTAACCCATGTCCAATTGGAGATTGCTCACATTACTGGGGGTGTGCCTAATAAACACCTTGAAATGTAACTGGAACTGGCTCTGTGTCGTTACTCACTCAGAAGTAGTTTGCCGTTATCTCTGCCCGTCTCTGTCTCCCATCATGTTCAATAGCAACACCTGCTGAGCTGGGCTCTGGCTGAGGGTTGTCCTCGTCCTCGTCATCTGAGTCAGTCAGTTCCACTGCTGTTCCTTTTTTGATGGCCAGATTGTGTAGCATTGCACATGTAGCAATAATCTTGCAACATTTGATGGGGCTGTAGAGACGTGCACCTCCAGTTTTGTGGAGGCAACGGAATCAGCTTTTGAGCAATCCAAACGTGCGCTCCACCACGTTGCGTGTGCTCCTATGTGCCACATTGTATCTCCTCTCCCTCGGGTTGGTTGGGTTGAGATAAGGTGTGAGTAGATACGGGCGGAGGGCATATGCGCTGTCACTTATGTACAGATGTAAGTGGCATTATGTTGTGTGATCAATAGCTTTAGCCAGGGTGTACATCAGAGTGTGTCACATTTACTTACCTAGTATGTATCCGTCTCCAAATTCACCTGCAAGCAAACGGGTATGGATGCCACTGTTCCGGAAGATGTACGCGTCGTGGCTACTCCCGGGGAATTTGGCCACGATGTCAGTAATTAAGAACTTGGCATCACATATCACCTGTACATTGATGGAGTGGGTGGATTTGCGGTTCCTGTAAATGTATTCACTAGCTGCAGGTGGGCAGATGGGTATATGGGTCCCATCTATGCAGCCGATGACGTGTGGAAAGTGTGCCATTTGGTAGAACTCCAGCTTGGTCCTCTGCAGCTCCGCCTGTGTACTGGGGAAGGAAATGTAGTGTTCCATTCTGTCCATCATGGCATCTAGGAAAGTGTTGAAAAAACGGGACAAACAGCTCTGTGACACTCCACCCACTGCAGCAATCACACCCTGGAAACTTCCTGATGCAAGGAGGTGCAGGCAGCAGAGAACCTGGACATGGGTGGGGACAGCATGGGCCCTTGGTGTCTGATGCTCCAGATAGGGTTTTAGGTCCCGTATTAGCTCCAGGATGGTATCAGGGTGCAGTCTGTATCTTTCATGAATTTCTGCTTCTGTCAAGTGGAACAATGTGATGCGCAATCTGTACACCCCCTCCTCCCGTCTCCAGATCCTTACTCCTGCTGCTCTCAAGCGTAGCCGCCTTGCAATGAGGTAGAGTCCTGCCATTGTGTTCCCACTGATGCATTTTGGGCCTGTTTTTATGCACTCCACCTGATTACCACATGCTCCTGAAAAGTGGTAAATACCGATTCGTTATTACCGAATCCGGTCAATTTCGGTAATACCGAGGTTTGCTACATAGCATTTTTGGGGATTGTTCCGAATCGTTATTTCCGATTAGGTAATATTTGTTTCGGTAATTTTGATTCGGAAAATAACGAATCGGTAATTTATTACCGATTCGTTATTAACGAATCAATTCGGTATTACGTACATCTCACATGGCTAATTACCGGTCGGTAACAACGAAAACTGGCCTTTTTCGGTGTTACCGACCGGTATTCGACCACCTACATATGGCCCCATGTCACTCTTTTGCGAAAGCTTTAATTTTCTGGAGGCCCTAATTTGGGAAAAGCTCTTTTGCAGGTTTTTAGTGGCATCCTGGCTTTTGACAGGGTCTAAGGTCAAGACGTTAACCACTACAGCTCTGAAATCCAGTGTTCAAAGGTATATTCTTTGAAGCATGCCCATCCCCCAGTTTGGGCGAGGCACCAGCTTCAGGAGCTTCCAGTCCCCAATCCTCTTGACATGCTAATGAAGCCTTTGTCACGCACCAATATGCCTTTACACCAGTTTCTGGTTGTACTGTGGCCCAGCCCATTGTCTTCATTCTTTTAAGAGGAACAGCAGCAGGGAGCAGGGCTTCAAGTTTCTTGCAGCAACACTTGTTTCATTTAAGTTGCATTTGCGAGGGCTTATTCTTTTAAACGTGGATAATTAAATAATTTAGTATACCATACCAGGAATTGTGTATGAGTGAATATGTTCACCACGGCGCGTGGCACCAAGAGACATGATCTATGTTTTTGGCTTCTCTAGCTCACAATTTCACATTAGTGTGGGTAAGGACTCATGCGTAGATTTTTTTTTACCGCTCACATCCTTATTATAGATCTGATCTAGCTACTCTACAAACCCAATGTATGTTGCTTTCCACATAACCCTAATGCAAGATAAGTATAAAACAAAGCAGCAAGAAGGTAAGTACTTGGATGCTCTACTAACGTTTTAGAGTCACTGATACACCCATACCATTATATAATATCATAACACGTATATTGGCTACCTATTCCAATGCTAAAGTAAACAAGCATTAAAAAAGCCAAGAGTGTGGGCTTTTGTAAAGTGAAAATCGTTTGTCTTTATCCATACTATGATAGAGGCACGTAGGTTGAGAAGGAAACAAGAGCAAAAGCAGAAAAGGTCTATGAAGGGTGGGATAATGGTACTGCAGCAAATACAATATTTGCAGGTGTTCATGTTGCTTTTAAGCCCAACTTTGATCCTCTGTTGCTCTCCACAGATTATGTGTAGGTTCACATAATGCAAAATACCACAAACATACATTCAACCTGACACATAGAACCACTGTGGTTAAAAACAAAAGGATGTTTTTGCCTAAGTGTGTGAGAATAAGACATGTGCAGATTGAACATGGCAGTAAAAGTAAAAAGTACTACTTGATAAATAAAAAATAATGGTGAGTGTTTGATAGCGAGCTAGCTATGCATTATGGCGTTTGATATGTAGCTCCATTTACTCATAGCATGTTGTGTGCTTGTCTACATGTGCACTTGTAATGAGCAGTCTGTAAGTGAATGTTACCTTTGTAATTCAGAAGAAGTGAATTAGAGTGGGTTGCATATTTACAAGGAGCTTGCGCTGCCACAGTGTAATTGTTTTTGACCCAGCGGTGGTGCTTTCTTTGCTCTATATTTACAAGGGGACGCATCTAGGCAAATGTGGCATTTTTTGTCAACCTGCACCGGTTTCTACCATTGTCAGCATTAGCTGTGTTGTGTTAATTTTAAGATATGCAAGGTAGACATCTCAACCTAAAATCCCCCATAAAACTGACGCAGTGGTATTTATGCAACAGAAACACAGTGTCCTGAGTGGTAGGATTCAATAGACAATTATAACAAGCATGCACATAGCATTACTTAGAAAGAAAGAAGGAGAAAATTTGTTTGAATGACAATAGATAGTTATTCATCTTTATATCATATCAGTAGTTTCCAAGGTCGGAGATATACAGTTAAGAACAGCACTGCATAAGTTAATTGGGTGACAACCACATGAAACTTGGTGCATAAACGTGTACAAAAGTGCAAGTGGCGACGCAAGTGAAGGTGAACAGCGTTGGTGGCGCACTGTGCATGAGGTGCTAGAAATTTACAGTGAGTGGCTCAGCGGCGCATGTGACAATGTGCTATCACAGTAGGCGGGAGTAATTTCATTTAATGGTGGAGCCCCAAGGGAGGAGTGCGCCTATTGTTTAGGCTGTTTGGTCGACGGCGTTTCGATCCGGATTAGTTCGGATCCTCATCAGGACTTGGTTGTCTGAATGTAGGAGTGCTGTAAGGAAAAGGTGTAGGTTAGGAGTGGGAACGGAACGGGTCATAAGGGGAGGAGCATGTGAAGGGGCAAATTTCTAGCACCTCATGCACTGTGCGCCACCAACGCTGTTCACCTTCACTTGCGTCGCCACTTGCACTTTTGTACACGTTTATGCACCAAGTTTCATGTGGTTGTCACCCAATTATCTTATGCAGTGCTGTTCTTAACTGTATATCTCCGACCTTGGAAACTACTGATATGATATAAAGATGAATAACTATCTATTGTCATTCAAACGAATTTTCTCTTTCTTTCTTTCTAAGTAATGCTATGTGCATGCTTGTTATAATTGTCTATTGAATCCTACCACTCAGGACACTGTGTTTCTGTTGCATCCTACCTACCCAGTCCTGAATTGGTTTATGGGTTACACTCCTGTTAATCTTACAAGCAGTGGTATTAATGACATTTTGTAAAAGTGACGCAACTTGGAGAAGGGTGCTGCTGGGCTTGAGATGCATCGAAATTCCTACGCCTCTGAAACCCAAGCGTAGGAATGACGCATTGGCTGTGGCATAGGTATCTAACCAGCTGAAGTGATTTGAAACAGAGAAATCTGCAATCAAGTCACATTCCCTCAACAGGTAAGTGCACACATAAGGTAGGTAACACAGTAACACATCATCACAGACTTGCACGCACGCACATTGTACTTTCACATAATATATCACACATGCGTAGACATAGTGGTACATATAAGTACACAATTCCCACTTGTGTGAGCCTCCTCTGTTTTCTTGGCACTGATTTTTTGCTACCTATGTAGCCAGGAATCACCCAACCAAAGCCAAGGTTTGCAAGGGGCAAGCCAGGGGTGACATCAACCGCTGGCATCCTCTAAATGATATCCTTTGAAAGCACAGCAAGACTAAAACACCCAAAATGCATTAGGTTTCCAGAGGCCCAAAACTGGAAACACTGATCCTAGTGACAAGGAGGAGGTGGCTGCCTTAGCTGACACCTATAGTAATTCAAAGGTAATACTTGAAAAAAACTTCTTATTTTCTATAAGTTTGTTTTGTTGGATCTAAATATGCCCTGATGAACTGCCAACTGTTATTAGAATGGAGAATCTAATACAAGTGTATGCTCTTCACATGTGTAGTTATAAAAGTTATGAAACGGTTTGAATAGGTTTCTGTCAATTTGCAGCGTCATAGATTATTTTCCCAACAAGAAATGCCTCAGTATAAAAACATCGCAGAACATATCCTGCCTGAAATTACTACCATAATGTCGAAATCTTTTTGAGCAGAAGGATCCTGGAGACATTTGATGACTGAGAAGATGCCTATACTTGTTGCCTAGATCTGATATTTACCAGCAGCTGGCTCTTGTAAAAGAGTTGAAATAAAAACACTTCAAAAGCAAGAATGGTACAGAACATTGTTCATGTATACCCTTATGGCCATGAGCATTGTTAGCTTTGCATTCAAAGAATTACAAAAATACATTGTTATGGTATTCGTTTATGTTCTGAAGTTGTTCATTCTATGGCCATAATGAGCGCAGCGTGTGTACTTCCCTGCCACAATGTAATTCACAACTGCATGCAAAGGGTTGCTCACGAAAAAGGGTCCCAATTTAAATGCTGGCGTAGAGGGAACTCCATTGCAACAGCAATGAAGTTTCCTCCCTCCCAACATCATGGTACGCCTGCTCAATTGTGATTCGGATGGAACACAGTTTGAAGACGGCGGAGACTCACTTCTCAGCTGGCCCAATGAAGATTTAGCTATATTTTTGCCCGCTTAATTTTGAAGGTGCACGTACAGCCAATGTTTAATGTCCGTCACCCCCAGTAAAAACAAACCTGGCATTAAGGGTAACTGAAAATTCCTCGATGCCCTGCTTGGCATGGGAGGAAACTCCTGTGGCAAGGGGGGCATTCTTTTTTTATTTTCAAAAAGAAAATTCTGCTTTGAGATTTTCTTTTTGAAAATATAAAAACATAGTACTTGGCCGGATAGCTCCGTCATATTAGACAGAGCTTTACAGCAAAGTTACAATGCATTCGCAGGAACCGCAGGAACCGCATGCATGGCGGTTCCTGCCTGTACTTCAAATGCCCGCCGGGCCAAATGGCATTTAAAAATTTTGCGGTTGGCACCTCCATCAGGGCAACGGAGACAGTTACTCTGTAACCCTGACGATGGACAGGCTGACCACCAAAACAGTGGCACTATGTTTATAAATGCATAAGATACCAGAGCTTTCATGCCCTTTCATTTCAGGCGGTGAGAGGTTTAAAGGCTCTGGGAGCACTTCTTTGCATCCTGACACTTGTGGGTTGATTTCCCTGTTTTCAATGCTAGACTACTATCCTTAGGATTTTAATTAAAAACAGGGCAGGGAAAGATTTCATGCCTGAACCTAGGGCATTGGAGATCAAGAATTAATCATCCTAAAGAATACAGACAGTGGCTACTTGGCGGGTGTGCAAGGTCCAGATCTATGCCAATTAATTACTTTTAGCATTTATCAGCCTGCTAGGCTACCAGGTACAATATTTTTGAGACAAGGAGCCAGTTGTTTATTAGCAGGCAGCTGCTTTACATGGTTGCAGGTAGAAGTCGCTATGTAATATCATGCTACCTTTGAAAAGGAATTTATTTTTGTTCGAGCTGTTTAGACCGTAGTTATACCGGAGCTTAGCTATTAATAGTGCAGCAGGTGGAGTAGCACCGTGGCACAGTGCCTAAGCTGAATAGTTGTACGACCATACAAAACAGGTCAATATATTGCATGCCTTTGCCACGCATTTTTTAGCACGCAGGTTTTTACCACTAATATGCATTTACCACACATACCATTACCACGCATTGTTTTTAGATTTAAAAACAATGTACTTGTGGGGGGAGACCCCCACCAGACCCCAACTTACCTTAAATGCGCGGTATTGGCATGCATTGTAAATGCATATTAGCAGTAAAAATATGTGTGCTAAAAAATGCATGGTAGAGGCACAACAAGGTAAAAACCTTGTTGTAAAGGCTGTTTCCCGAGAGGGACACACGCCAACACAATTAGCATTTTTTTTTTTTTACATGGGCTCAATTTTCTTGCTTCCATTACCAATTCCATTTTGTTCAGTGCTGTTGAATAAAAAAAGATAGTTAACCCTAATTTATAACTACCAGACAGAAGATTTCAGGTATTTGAATTCGGGTTGTTGGTTGACTGGGCTGTGAGCCATGATCAAGCAGCAACCACAATCCTAGTCAGGGTAAGGCACAAGAAAAACCCAAATTAACCTGTGCTCAACTCTCTGATAGCTTGACATCGAGCAGTCAGGGTTAACTTAGAGGCAATGTGTAAAGTATTTGTGCAACACTTCAAACAGTAAAACAGTGAAATCACCACACAAAATGTTACCACACCAGGTTAGAAAACTAGAGCTTAATTTAATGAATAACACAAGACCAAAATGACAAAAAATCCAATTAGTAGAACCGGAGTTATGATTTTTTTAGCTGCAATATAGCACCTAAAAGAAGAAAGGGCCAACCATGGTAGTCTAGTCGCGCTGGACCAGGTCAAAGTCACCAGAGGACTGCCCTGCTGCTAGCGGCTAACTTGCTCTCTGGAAAGGAGGACTGGACCGGCTCCTTTCATCCCAGGCTCCCCTGACCACCAATGCGAAGCTCTGGTGAAGACCTGATCTTCACACTACAGCAACTGCCAGTGCTAACTGGCAACACAAGATTTGCATCTCATGCTACAGCAACGAAAGTTTGTACCGCCTGGCCTGCTCTTCATACTACAGCAGTTACCATCCGTGATGTTCCACCGCGAATGCAACTCTTTGTGCTGGACTTAGAGACTGCAACATTTTCAGTGGTTTTTCCGCCCATACTCCATTGTGGTTGGCCTGAACTTGTGACTTTAACTCAGTCTAGTATGTGTTGCTTTTAGCCAAAAATCAAACTAAAACTTTATATTTGAATCTCTCTGGTTCCGCTGATTGAATTTTGAGGTTCTGGTATCATGTTATTTATTAAAACATACTCTATTTTCTTAAATTGGTTTGGGATTTTTCTTGTGTTGTGTTTTCACTTTATTGCTGTTTGTGTGCTGCATAAATACTGTACGTATTGTCTCTAAGTCAAGTTTGACTGCTTTTGTGCTATGCTACCAATGGGTTAAGCGCAGGTTAATTTAGTGACTTTTGTGGTTCACCCTGAGAAGGACTGTGGTAGTTGTTGGAGTGGGGCTTACTCCCCTCTCGACCAATAACCCAATTTCTTACACAATCCAAACGAGAAATATAAAGAAAAAGTTATTCTGCATAAATACACTAAAATCATTAAAATTTAAAAAGAAAAGCCAAAGATATACATTTTAAAAATGTCAAAGCAAAAACGTTCTAGATAAAGTAAAGTGTCAATCAGACATAACAACTCGCAGTTGACTGGGACCTTGGTGCTATTTCAGGCCAACCACAATGCAGCAGATGTCAGGTACACAAGGCAGAACACTCCAGTCAAAGAGGTTACCTTCTGATTTAGTCTTTTTTTCCCTGTAATTCTAAGTCCTCTATAGCGGGGCAGTTGTAAGGTTAAAACTGGTGAGGGTCCCTTGTTGTGAGATACATTTTTGTAAAGTTCCCATTAAACTTGTTGGTTTTCTCGCCAAAAGTTCTGAGTGGGGCAAAGGCAAGAAGCGCTAATCTTTTCCACTTCCCCATACACTCCACTCTCTGTCCTCTCATTAATGATTTCTTCCTGGAAAATAAAATTCTCATGGTCAACTTGGCCTGATCCCCCCTTCAAGTGAAGACAGTGAGTGTTCCGGTAAATGTTTTTCTTCAGCCTGCTATTATTCTTTGTAAATAGGCTCCATCTCTGAGGAATCATCCTTCTGCACAAATGATTTGTTTTAAATTGGAGTGCTCTATAATGATGCCTTAAATGCATCCTAGACCATTATATTGTCAGCTGTATCATCATTAGTTAAGCCAATAAACTCCTATTTTCTACCTATGTTTTTTCAATGCCTGGTTCTTAGTAGAACAATATGTTGTGTAGTTTCTATCTAACTGTTCTGTGTATATGGTTACAGTCAAAGAGCCACCTCACGTATGCAGATTGATAGCTTACCCTTGTCTCTGCTAAGGCCACTCAAACTTAGAAATAATCTATTCTAGTGGCCTAAAGAGTCTACTAACAATGCAGGTAACATTGGAATTAGGAGCATCATGCTGCCAGGGATCGATCAGACATAGAATCTTGCACAGATTGCAGATCACTTAAGAAGTATATTTTTAGGTTTTGCCTACGCAATGCGTACGAAGTACGCATGCGCTAGCAAAATCTAATGATATCTCTATGTGGGGTCGGGTATCCGCCCCCTCCTCCCATTGGCTAGCTCCATAAATGGAGGCTAGCCATTGGTAGAGGGCTCTGTCTGTCAATCCCAGACCAGATTCGGGGGCGTTCCCGAGAATTTTTCCCTTTTGGCTACGTCACGCGACGTCAGCCAAAAGCCGGGAACGCCCCCGAATCTGGTCCGGCATTGAGCCGGCACCCGCCTTCCTGCTCCGGCCGTCTTCTGCGTCTCTCCTCCCCCTTTCCCGCCCCCTCCCGCTTGTTTTCCTGATGCTGGCCTCGCAATGGCGCTGCGTCTCTCCTCCCCCTTTCCCGCCCCCTCCCGCTTGTTTCCTGATGGCGGCACCGGCCGAAGATGGAGGCGTCCTTTCCCTTGCCGCAGAGCTCAGGGGCGCAGCCTGAGATCGCTCTGCTCTGGCAGGGACAGTGAGAAGCGGCCGCCTCCTGTTTACACCATGAAGCGGCCACGGCCGAAAGAGACGGTGGAGCCAACGACCGCACACAGCCTTGCTGCCCGGCGGTGCCATTGGTGGTCAACGCTGGCACGAGTGGATCCTGCTACCGGTGGGATCGTGAGTGCCGGTGTTACGCCCCGCCTTTAGTGCTGTCCGACGATCCCAGTGATTGAACCCACCGATGCCGGACTGCCGCCTTTGCCCTGGATTGCATGGGAGGCATCGCGATGTGGAAATGGCTTCGGGGAGTCCCCTAGTCGGAGGGGAGGAGCTCCGGTGAGTAGCGATGTCCAAACTGCAGAGCTGCAGGTTGTAGCTACTCATGCTCTATATAATTCACTAGAAACTTCCTCCTTCTTAGAAATAAACTTCTCTCCAACTTCTTGGGAATAATCCTGTGCTTTGAAAATGTCTGGGTAACGCTGGCTACATCTTCCACCTTCAGTGGCATGGAGCTCAGGCTATCACGACTGCAGTGTTTGAGTCTCGTAATTCAGATATTTCCCTTGATGCATGTTTCTCTTTGAACTCCTCCTATGCTATGGCTACCTTTCTGTTACTTTCATTTAGACGTTCTTTTCAGTCCTGATTTGCATGTCTTTTCACAGTTTTTGGCTTGAAGGATTTGCTCGGTGTATCACAGTAAGGTTTGTAAATTGGCATACCATGTTTGCCATCCTAATCATAGCTTTCACGTTAGATCGCCGTGGTTTAAGCATTGTTGGCTGAACCCTTTTTTAGCTTTTAGCTTGTGCTGTTTTCAAATCCCGGATTGTTCTGCTATGTGCAGAGTATCGCATCGCAGGCTTTCTTTCCATGGTGCATGATTGTGGTACACAAAAATCTGAACACTTGGTGATTTTGCTGCCTTTCATGGGTACTCCCTCATGTATGACTGCTTCCATGCTGGGATCAATTTCACATATTTAGTGGACACCTACGCAGAATGCAGAGGGCTTATACTTTTTCAGAACTGGTTGACTTTCTTTATCCGGAGGTGCTGAAGAGTCTGTTTCTTTCTGAGCACATCGCTTTGGTAAGTCAGGGCCAATCTAGTTAAATCTGTCCCTGCAGGGAAAGAGCCGTTACAACCCGACCGTTTCCACGCAGTGCCTTTATCACGCAGGCAGTGCCACGCAAAAACTGTTACCACGCAGGCAGTGCCACGCAAAAACTGTTACCATTCATAGCCTTTACCATGCATTTTATTTCAATGTACTTGGTGAGGGCATTACTGGTAACGGCAACTGCGTGGTAAAGGCTATCTGGGTCGTTAGAGGAGTGAAGAGGTCCCTCCGCCTCCTCTTGATGACGTGTGTGAAGTGCCTCACAAGAGTTGCCTCGTCGTGAAAAGGTAGGGGGATTGTTGATTTTATTTTGAAGAACCTGAGGGCAAGGGGACAGATTTAGGATTCAGGGCAGAAGCTGTGTATTTTTTAAAAAGGGCTGGAGGCTAGGAGGGGGTTGCGCAGGGTTCTAGATTTAGGGTTTGGGAAGGGTCAGGTATTTCTTAAGAGGGAGGGGGTCACGCTGGGGTCTAGATTTAGGGCTTAGGGAAGGGTCGGGTAATTGTTAACAGGGCGAGGTTCGATCTGGGGTGTAGATTTAGGGCTTAGGGAACCAGCTTAAGGACTGAGGGCAGGGGTTAGGGAAATCTTTTAACGCTCATAGGCTTTTACCATACATGCTTTACAACAAATTACATTGTAAAAGCAAGCGTGGTAAAGGATATACATGGTAAAGGCATTTGTGTTGTAACGCATACAAGCAAATTGAGCAAAATGCCTAAAATATGTTACTGTGCAAATTTTTTTTTTTAAAGAAGCTAGACCACATGCACTCATTCTATGTTCTGTAGCAAATTCATCTGTCTTATACCTTCAGAAAGAATGGTAACAAAATATCCCACGTTCATTAGAACTGCTACTCCAGTGATAATACTCACAAAAAGATAAAAAAATGTGAATGAGATACATCATTCATCCTACCACATTTTCACACATCCATACATCATTCATCCATGCAACATTTTATCCATCCATACATCCACCTTTTCTTCCATCCGTCCTTCTTCCATCCACACTTTCATCCTTCCACGCATCCTTTCATCCATTCATCCACACTTTCAACAATCCATCCTGCATCCCTCCACCCTTTCATCCTTCCATCCATACATCCATCCTTTAAACATCCACATTTCTATCCATCCACCCATCAATCATCCACCCACATTTTCACACATCCATTCATCCATGCAACATTTTATACATCAATCTTCATATTCTTCAGAAGTTATAGGGTTAATTAAACTAGTAAAGTCACTGTGCAATATTGTGCCTATGCATGGTTCTGTGTGTCATCCACATGTGCCTTATTAGTGTTTTACAACAGTACACGCACTCACATTCTAAGACCTTGACCTCATTGTGTATGTTGTTTAAAAAAGTTTCTAAGCAGCTGCCTGCGTCCATCTGAGAGTGGCTTCAATAAGATATATTGTCCACCATTGTATAGTTAGAAAGGAATATATTCTTTATAATGAACAGTTGCAAATAACTCTCTCCAAAGCTTTATAAAAATCTAAGGGCTTAGTGTACATTGCCAAACAAGGGGAGGGCTCTCTGTGTGTGGGCGGGGGGCTCTGTGTGTGGGGGGGCTTTGTAGGAGGTGGCTCGCAGTGTGTGTGGGGGGGCTCGCAGTGTGTGGTGGTGCTCGCAGTGTGTGGGGGGGGCTCTGTGTGGGTGTGTGTTGGGGGCTCTCTGTAGGTGTTTGTGGGTGTCATTTGCAAAAGATAAAGCTAGTGGCATTGCAAATAACAATGACATTTATTTATGTTAAAAAAAATTGGTCAAGAGCTTTGCCAACAGCTCAAACTTTTACAAAGGCAAAACCATTGCATTGTAAATGCTTGTTTATTCTGAGGATGTCTAAGATTTGAGAAATCTCATTTATGCAAAGGAAGAAAATTGTCATTACCACCCATATCAGAAGAATTTACTTGATGTTGTTTCTTGAGTAAGAATAGGCATGAGCATCTAGGATTTCTCCTAATAAGATGTGCTTTGACAACACAGAAGAGAAAATGAAAAAGTAGCTTGCCCATATTACTTTGAATTTCGCTGGCTGTTACATCAGGGTCTAGGCTCCTACTTGCCAAAACCTCTCTGCATCACAAAGTTTCATAACATACATTGAGATAAACCACAAAGCTGTATTTCTTCTGAACTTTAATTGATCTCAATTGAGTTGCTTTGGCTAGGATTTGTTCCCTAATCCAAATCTTCAAAGTTGATCGGAATCTGCTTGTCTTGGTGTCACCCCGAGGAGAAGCAAACAGAACCACATGAGCTCTGGTAATTTTGAGGAACTCTGGTAAATCAATTGGAATAACATTTGATAAGATGTGTAACAAATTCAACTATGTTTTGACCTCCTTCTTTCTTCTCCGGAACCCCTACCAAACTAAGGCTAAGGCAGAAAGAGGAGTGCTCTGTCTCTTTTTCCTTTTTTCTTAAAGCGGTGAGTTCATTTAAGATGGAATAGACCAGGGCTTGCGTGTGGGATCAAATAACATCAACACCTGTTATCAGGGGTGTAGCTTGGTCAGTAAGATTGGGGGGAGTTAAGTTTCAGAGTTCTCAGCAATTGCACTGGTGTAACTTATTAAAATATGGTATGAGAAGCAGGACATGAGAGGGGCTTAAGAGGCAGTGAAGAGAGTGAGGAGTTTGGATTGTTAGGGGCACTTAAAACACAATAGTTTTCAAACTAACCAAGTGTTAAGGCGGAGACAAGAGAGTGAGAGAGTGTGTGAGCGTGTATGTTTTTGTTAGTGTGGGCATGTAAAAATCCAGAGTGAAATCAGACGGACTCCTCAACATACCGAAATGAAAGCATCTGTACCCAACAATTTGCTCACCCCAAACAACCCCATGCAGCTATGCCCCTGCCTGTAACCCTACATTACCAACAAACCATTTCACCTAAACTGGTTAATGGACATTTACAGAAGGAATGGCCTTTACCATTTCATTGAAACCAATTCATAGATTGTCATTTTTCTCAAACCTGGCCTTTGTATGTATATTTTCAATGGTGCAAATGGAATGGTAGCAGTTCTTACTTTCAAAAACATTTTTTTCGGATGTATTTACTTCCCAGCTTTACTTCAGGGGAAGTTATTTTAGATTTATATATTTTACATACTTAGGATGCTTTTAATTTACTAACCAATCGCCACTCCAAAACACCATCTATCCCGACCACGTGACAACCCATGAACACTTTCCAAGCCTCCTAAACACCCCTCACCCTGCCTAAACTACATTCATGCCTAAACTACATTCACCCTTAACCTGCTAAACATCACCCATCAATGAGCCTAAAAGCCCTTTCTACCCTTAGACTCAACCCATCCCTGAACCCTAAAAAATCTTCACTACCCCTAAATTCCACACATTCTTGAACCCTATTAACTCCTTTGACCAAATCCCTCATGCCTCAGTCCTAAATAAAACCTCACCACCTCTAAGCATCATCCATCTCTGACCACAAAAAAGCTAGCACACCCCTAACCAACACCCACCACAAATCCCTAAAACCCTCACTTCCCCTAAACTCTACCCATTCATCAAACCTAAAAACCCTTTACCACCCCTAACCTGTATCCATCACTGATCTTTAGAAGCCCCTTACAGTCCTAAATTCTGCCCATCCATGAACCCGAACAACCTCTTAACACCCCTACACTCCACCAGTCACTGCTTCCTAAAAACACCTCATGACCCCTACATTCCATTCATACGTGAACCCCAAAAACCCCACTTCACTCCTAAACTTCACCTATTCCTGATCCCTAAAAACCCTTTTCTATGCCAGAACCTGCACATATTTGAACACTAAAAACTCATCATCACCCCTAAACATCACCCATCCTAGAACCCAAAAACCCTCTCTGCCCTTAAACCCTACCTATTTATGATTTATTTTTAGATTTGTCCATATAATTATGTTTACTTTTAAAATGTTTCCTATTTTTTTTATTCTTTTGTATTTCCTAAAGATTGTCTTTCCTTACAATTGGCTTCCTATAATTTGGATTCCTTAAATGTGGATTCTCAGTTCTTGCACATGCATCAGTAATTTTTTTTTAACCATGGCTGCCATGACAGCTATAGTACTGATGAATGATGATGATGGATCCTGCTAGCCCTGTAGAAGTGGTACTATTCAATAAGGGTTTGGGTTAGTGTATGTCTTGATCTTCGGATGCAGCTTTCTCAATAAATACTTGGATAGTTTAAGCCAATCTTTTGTTTCCAGGGTATGAGGAAGATCAAAGCTGTAACGCAGGGGTGGGTTCGATTGCTTGCCCGGGGGTGATGACAAACGTACTTATTTATTTTAAAGTGTTCGATAGCGCATGGCCACCCAAGATATATATGTGTTCTACATTTAAACAATAAACATGACAAAAGGTCTTACAAAGAACTGGTATCAGTCATAAGTACCACAAAGGCTTACCAAAACAGGTCCTGGAAGGTGGGGAGGAGAGGAGACAGAGCAGGGGGAGGGTAGAAGGGATTGGTAAGGAGAATAAGGAGAGAGAGAACGATTTTGTGGATGGAGTAGTAGTGAAGTTGGCAGGGCAAGTAGAAGGGAGAGGGGGAGGAAGGAGCATTCTAGAGGAGGGAGAAGAAAAGGAAAGTGACAACAAAGAGGGTCTTGCATCTGGGCATCTGGGCATACTGTGATTCGTATACTATGGTGCCAATTATTACATAGTGGATTCCGGGAATTTGATGTACTACTGAACATTGAATTGGATATTAGCCACAGTTCTATCTCTCTGAGCTCCTCGCTTGTAGGTTCCCTCCTGTATCAAATTATTGTTAGAAGCCCCTTCATTCAGAGCACAATCAGAGGACATCAACATACTTTCTGAAGGGTTCAACTTTGAATTTGGGGGATTTGTGGTGCTTGAAGGCTTGGATGCCAGGATGTCATTTTCCTCTGATCCAGACATCGGCTTGTCTGAGATTAATGAACTGGGAATAATCATAAATGTATTTTGTTGAACCACACCTTGGACTGCCGAAATTTCTATTGTTTCATTAGCTAAATTATTTTGCAAGTACCTTGTATAAGGGACTTTGAGATGAGGCATGTAGGTCCTACACAGCTCAGCTTGAGCATAGGCATGTGCTCAATCCATCACCAGCAACACTGGTATCATCTGAATTAAGTTGCTTTGGGCCATGAAGAATCTTATTAGGGTTCAAAGGTCTACTTTTCTTAGCAATATACAGCATCACCTGAGTAATATGGGTGAAAACAGATAATGACAAATCCGATCAGATATTCCCAAGATTGGTAGAAATTAAATGACTCAACCTGGGTGGGTCAGCTTCAGACCCCTTGTTCTGTGTGAGAATCCAACTGTGGAAAAGCCATCAAACCAGAGAAGCAGAGGTTGAAAGCAGTATAACATCTTCATTCCTTGTAGCCTCACATGAGAGAGTCACTCCTGGCCCCTTCCTAACAAATAGGGAACTCATTTCCAGGGGTAGTCCTACCCACTTTGCAGTAGATTCTGTGTGCCCTACTGCACATAATCCCATAATTCCTCTCTCTACCTAAACCCAAGGTGGCAGCACCCTTCTTCATTGGTGCAGAGCTCCTGTGCCTGCCCTAGAGGTATGACCAGGTAAATGAGCAACCCCTCCTAAGTGATTACTTCAAACCAGCTCTGGGGGCAGCTCCTGTCTCAATGGGATTAATGCCTGCCTAACTAGGTGGGCATATGAGGAGCCTGCCCAGGTGTCAATTAATATTTCCCTGTGACAGAGGAGGCACATTTGAAGTTAATTAAGCTCCTGGGCACAGCGTATTTGGTCCTTGTAGGACTTGGCCTTTTTGGCTAAAGTTCCCTAAACTTTTTGCTTTCCCCCAGACCGTTTTCCTGACATAGAATACCCAATTTAGATGTTTTAGGTACTATGCCACTGCTGATCAGTGTCAAAGTACAAGAGTTCCCTATTTAAAATGAAATGGTGATAGGTTGTCCATGATTGGTATGTTTGCCGTTACTAGTAAAGTCCTTAGTGGTGTGCACTGTGTGTGCCAGGGCTAGGAATGCAAGGCGCGCAGAGAAGGGAACTCAGGCCTTCGGTGTAGGGCCTGCGCGCAGAATGCTAAGTTAACATGTTGTCCTGACAAGTGCAATCACTTGTCAGGCCTGACTTTCCCTTTTACATACATGTTGGGCACCCCTGTGGTAGATCCCAGGTAACCCCTGGGCAGGGTGGGGTAGGTAAAAGGCAGAACATATACCAAGGTGTGTGCTATGTTATGACAGTGAAAACTCTCCATTTCGTTTTTCACTTCTGAAAGGCCATCCTGCCCATAGGACAGAATAGGGAAGGCTGGGTGTTGTGTTTGTTAGCCTAGTTTCCTGTCAATTATAGAGGAGAGGTGAAGTTTAGTATGTATGAACTCACAGTGTCATAACACATCTTTCTGTGAAGATGGTGTTATCACTGTGTGTTCAGAAACCACTCTTTTAAAAAGTGGCTGAGTTTTGTGCCCTGAGCATTTCTGTGTGTCTCTGAAATGTGGATTATCTGTCTGGAACTGAAAGGTGAGAGGAGCTGGAAGAGGTCTTGACCCAGGGAGGGGTCGACATGGCATCTGCATCTGGCGAGTAGGGGGAGGAGAAGCCCGGGAGGTGAAAAGGTCTGGGCTGGTGCTATAAACCGATTGACCTTTCTCCTGCTGAGTGATTAAGGATCCATACCCCCAGTATCAAACGGAGAGAGATGCCACTGAGAGGGAGACACCCAGAACTGGTTTAGGGAGGGGTCAGGGACCCTTGAGCACATACGAACTTCAAAGACATTACGGGGTATAACTAGGAGAGTTGAAAACCCTGAAAGGGGAAATGAAACAAATATGGATTGAGACTGTAAAGGCTTGGACCCATTCTGTGGTGAAGAGGAATCTCGGCTAACGAAGGAGCAACTGAAGAGACTGCTGTGGACAGACCAATCCGTGCTTCGTGACTCGGGGCTGGTCTGCAGTTTGCTGTTCTAACTAAGGGAGAAGCTGTTGGGACTGTGCTTGGAGGCACTGGGTCACCCTGCTTGAGGAAGCCTATGCTTTGTGCTGTGTCTTGTAATCCCCAAGGGCCCGAGTTGAACTGGCTCCCTGTTTGGAAATACAGGATCATAAAAGTTCTAAAGAAGTCCTGAGCAACGCGGTGTGCACATGCTTTCGCAGCTTGAGACCCTCAGAAGTTGTGCCAAGTGTTCGTGGTCACGCAGGAGTAAGCTAAGTCTCGGACACGCAGAGGGGTGTTGAAGTGTAGGCCAAGGCATTGGAGAGGAGTCCCTGGTTTTTGTGTGCATGTAGAGACAAGGTGAGGCTTGGACGTGCAGTGTGCATGTTGTGGTGCAGCCTGGGTGTTGGTGAGGAGCACCTGGGCCTCGTGCGCACCAAAGGAAGAAGCGAGACTCGGCAGCTCTGGGTGCGTGTCGTGGTTCAGCCAGGGCATTGGTGGAGAACGCCTGGGCATTGCGTGCACCAATGGAAGAAGTGAGTCTCAGACATGCTGGGTGCGTGTCGTGATGCGGCCTAGGTGTTGGTGAAGAGCGCCTGGGCCTCGTAGGCACCAAATGAAGAAGTGAGTCTGACGGGCTGGGTACGTGTCGTGGGGCAGCCATGGCGTTGGTGAGGAGCACCTGGACATTGTGTGCACCGGGAGAAAAGGTGAGACTCGGATGCGCACAGTAGAGTGCATGTCGTTGTGCAGCCAGGGTGTTGGTGAAGAGCGCCTGGACATTGTGTGCACCGGGAGAAAAGGAGAGACTTGAACGCACAGGGTGCGTGTTGAGGTGCGAGCGGAGCGTTGGTGAAGAGCGCCAGATCGTCGTGAGCACCAGAGAAGAGGCGAGTCTCGTACGCTCGGTGTGCATGTCGAAGTGCAGCCTGAGGTGCTGGTGAGGAGTGCCTGAGTAGGGGGTGTACCAAATTGGAAGTAAAGTCTACAGTGCTGAGGGCGGATCGCGGGGTGGACTGAGACCGCCAGAAGGAGGGCCAAGTCATTGGGCCCTTAGAGTTACTCGGAGCGGCCCAGACCAGCAGCCACGGAAGAGCTGAGCCTCCGGCCTGAGCCCGCCACACCCCGGGATGGAGTTCTGGATCAAGGCCCAAGTCGCTGACGTCGGGGAGGAGAGTGGGGTCGCACCCCCCAGGTTACATGGATCAAGACCTGGGGTGGGGTGCGGGCCCGGATGGACACTCTCTTGGCCTCCTGATTCAGTCACCTGCACGAGCCGTTGCTTTGGCTCGGATCCCGGCCCGTGCTGACCCAAGGAGGGGCAGTGCTAGGGCCGGAGTGGGAAGCAGTACTTTTGTGTCAAAATTTGATCCATAACGCGGGCACTGTTAACGGAGCACATAAAACTGTCATATTACACTTTGCATTATTGCTGCTAAAGAACTATCAAACTGTCGTCTAATGCCTGACCTCATTTGAGCTTGACAAACTACATGTTTGGTGCGCTACGCACTGCTTTATTTTTCCCTTGCAAATTGCCTGATTGTAATGTGGCGCATTCCATTATTTCTTCAGTGCACAGTATCTGAGTATAACGTGGTGCAGTGTATTATTTCTTCATTGCAGTGTTCAAGATTGTAGCGTGACGCATTGCTTTGTTTCTTCCTGATACCGGGCATGCTGGTGGTGATACGCATTGCATTATTTCTTCAATTGCAAAGTACATGACTGTGGCGCTACGTATGGCATTGTTTCTCTGTTGCCCAGTATCAGAGAATATTGTTACGCGTTGCAGTATTTGTTTCCTTATGCAACGTGTGTGATTCTAGCAATACAACTGGCCTAACCTTTTGGAAATGGTTAGAAGTGAACTGAACTGTTGGTTAGGAGCGGTGGTTGGGATTAGAACCTTCCAACCCACTGGAAAAAATACTACCCATTCTTTTATGTTGATTTTGTATTGTTAGGTCATATCGTATAAGCTCTTATATAAAGTTTATACTCATTTTATAAAAACTTGTGTGGATTTGTGGTGACATCATTGGGTTGCTGTGAGTGTGGTTGCACATACTGAACACTCGTGCCTTGGAGATAAGCCTGGCTGCTCGTGCCAAGCTACTAAGGGGGTGAGCAGGGCTATCTTAGACGTTGTCCTTACTTATCCTAACATTGAAGCGAGGGGTCGGGGACTCCCACCTCCAGCATTTGGTGGCGGCGGTAAGTGATAAGGATCCCCCACTTCCAACAGTCCTCTTGCCAAAAGAACAGAACACCTCCCCTCACTCTGTCTCATCTGTGAGAGCAAGTTCACACCTCAACATGGGGCTATTCTGCTCCTGGTCAAAATTTGGAAGGTCATCACACAGGGCTTCTAGAGGCTTTAGTCAGGGAAAATGTAACTTTCTAAAAGCCCCTTTTTCTATAATATTTATTAAAATATCGGACTTCAACAGTGAATTGAAATGTAATACATATTTTTGAAAATCCAATAATTAATTTTGAGCTGTTTCCTAGGAGGAGATAACATATTTGAATGTAATATTGTATTCCAGTGCTTTTCTATGTAACAGCTAACCCTACTACACTGAAAATAGTTTTGGGGGCATTGTCACTGTAGGGACATGTTTAACATTAGACTTTTACATATCTGACATTCAAATACCATGCACCTTGCCCTTTGGGGATTAAGGCCTACTTAGGGGTGAAATATGAATATGTTTAAAAAGAGGGTTTAGGACTGTGAAAAGGGGTTATTTTGGCAGGTCGGACTGGCAGTTTTAAGACTATTCAGACAGCCTACAGTCGTAGGTCTAAAGTCGATTTTGAACTGTCACTGTAGTGGGTGGCATAATGGGTGTTCCAGTCCACTAGTGATATTGAACTTCCAGGCCATAGGTATACTTTGTACCATATACTTGGGGTGCATAGGTAAGTTAAATATGCCAATTTCAACATGTTTTAGGGTCATAGCAAATGCAGTGGGGCCTGGTCAGCAGAGTCTCAGTGTACATAGTCAACCAACTACCAGCATCATTCTAAGAAACGGGGGTGATTAGGCAAAAAGAGGCATTTTCCTGTAAACCCCTTTGATATTTATTGTAAAATTTGTACTTTGTGCTCTTATGTGCATCCGATGCATATAGTGTATGTTTATAGAGATGATGTTTTATATAGCGTGCTTCTATTTATTATCATGTAAAAATCCATATGTTTTAAGGTGTTAGTATATTGTTTCTCTTTCTAAACCAAATAAAAACACAAGAGGAATATTACATCTTTAGCTAGTCTCAGCCTTCACTCAATCTTCTTTGAGGTAGGCCTTAACTGCTCTTGAAAGCAATATCAGTGACTCAAAGAGCCTTGGGAGAACAACATATCACAGATGGAGTACCCAGTGTCTGATTAGTTGGGCAGGAGAGGAAACGACAGTGGCAAGCAAAGTAGGTCAAATTTCTTGTCCAAATTGCGTTCCAAGTAGGACTGGACAGTAGGATAAACATGGCACACTCCTCTGTGGGCAATTGTCTTCTCCTCAAATGAAAGGCTATGAAAAGTTTGTCCGGTACTACTGTGACACCGTCCACCATACACAGTCATTTAGGCACCTAAGTTTGCAAGTCCACAAGTAAGTGCACATGAGAGGGTATAGTCTCAATCCACATTTTGAGAGTCATATTTCGCAAAATTTTACCCTTGCAAATGGAAAAACAAACTTAAGGGGTTTTCCACCCTTCAGGGACAGCAACAGTCCAGCTCCCAGGTTCATATGTGCAGGGACACACTTACTGAGTAGCTGTGTAATAGATCATTTCAGCTAGTATGGTGGATTTCAAACATTCTCAAATATAGGTTTAGAGGCGGGCCTGATGGTACTCCAGGGAGATCATGCCTGTATATGTTGGTGACACCCACAAGCGTGTACATTTAAGGCTATACGGAAATCATTTATAGGTACTTTCGCAGAGGATGCCTCCACGAAGGAGGGGCTCGAGAGCCGGCGCCATAACGGTCGCCGTGCCCCTCTCCTCCCCCCAGGAACAAGTCAGCGCGCCAAGATTTGGCGCACTAGCAACCAAGGGCGCGAAAGCAGCCCGGGCTCGCCACAACATCCCCCCCCCCTGCATGGACCGCCCGGGCCAATGGGTAGGAGCGAGATACAAATCACCCAATGAGTGTCCTAGCCAGCAGGCAGGCCACCAGGCAGACAAAGGAAAGCCGGGGATATAAGGCTGCTCCCCCAGGTGAGCTCCAGGTCCACGTTCGGAGCAGGGGGAGCAGTGCCGGAGGCTGAATTTTTACCTAGTGATCGAGGCGTCGCAGGGCGAAGCGCTGTCCGGCGACACAAGGGGTCCATGGTTCCACCTCCTCCAGGAACGACCGGCGACTGCAGCAGCAAAGAGCGATGCCGGAGCCCACCCGGCAGGAAGAAAGGAGGTGGACGCCAGGAGGATTTTGGAGCCCACGCTGAAACCAGAGCCCACCCGGCAAGTGTGAGGAAGAGGACACCGGAGCCCACCCGGCAGGAGGGCCGAGAGCTGCGGCGGGAATTAAGGAGGCCGACGTTAGCGCCCGACAAGCGGGAAGCAGAGGACACTGGAGCCCACCCGGCAAACAAGAAGGAGAACTGCGGCAAGCTGAACCGGAGCCCACCTGGCGGACTGGTAACGTGCCGGGACCGCCGCCGCACTGCCCTGAAACTGCAGCCGGAAGCACTGGGGTGGAAGTGGCGGTACAGCCTAGGTGCGCATCCAACGCGCCTCGCCTCTCGAGCCCGCGCCAGCAGATCGGAAGGATCAGGCGGCGGCCGAGAGGCGGGAAGCACCCCCCCTCCTCGCAAACCCCCCAACAGGCCGTGAGGGAAAGTGAGGGAGAAGAGGAGGAGGAACCGTCAGGGCTGCCCTGGCACCTAATTGATCCAGGGTTTGCGCGCTGGGCAGCATTAACAGGCCACGGGGCAACAAACAATAGACCAAGGGACGGGTCACCAGTGGTAGCATGGAGAGTGGGCAGCGATCCCGTGCCACCAGCGCCGGCGCCAGAACCATATGCACGGCCCTCCCCGGGTCCGGCGTCACTGACCACCAGAGCCACAGGGCTCGCAAGCTTAATTCCGCTCGCAGTTAAGGAGAGAATTTGGAGGAAGAAATTCGTAGATAACTTCTCACAATTAGAAATACAGCTAGAGGGGCAGGACCTGACAACATGCGATAAGAAAGAGGAGGAGAGAAGGGAAAGGCGCAAAGAGCGGAAAGAGCGGAACTTGGTTAATTGGCTGGACGCATTTCGAATTATGGCATGCATAATCGTAGAAAAATTCCAGCGCTGCGCAGCGGATCTGTGGCTGTATGAAGCAAGCATCCATAACGCGCAAAGGCAATTGCGAGGCGTGGCTCGAGTACGACAAAGGTTTTAGACTTAAAATGCAGACCCACCCGGAAATGGAGTGGAATGAAGAGGAATTGTCTGGTTTCATCCATAAGATGATGGTAGCGAAGGAAGCTAGGACATGGTACGGCAGGAACGAGCAGTCTTTTAGAGGGCACGCCCACATGGGAAGGGGCAAACCATTTCAGAGGCTCAGGCAGTACAGCGCAGGAAAACCCACGCACAACACTGGTCCACCGGCAATATGTTGGAAGTTTGAGACCAACGAATGCACATATGGGGGGGCATGTAAGTTCCAACACATATGCACCACGTGCGGGGGAGGAGTCCCAGCAGCGGGATGCCGGTGCCAGAAGGACCAGAAGGGAGACAGGAAGGATAAAAAGAAATGAGGAAGGGGAAACAGGGGGAAAAGGGGTCACAGCAGGGCACAAGGATTTAAGGCTAGCATGGTCCCCCATCAAAATGCCAGAACTGAACAGACTAGCTAACAGGTACCACAATAAGACAGACGCAGCAATCCTAGTACAGGGTTTCAAAGAAGGCTTTCCCATCCCTTTCAAGGGCACCCTCCCCATTGGCAGCAAAACGAATCTAAAATCCACAACAGAACACCCAGGGGTGGTAACCAAGAAGATTGAGAAGGAGAAGAGGCTAGGGAGATTCGAGGGCCCCCTTCCCATGAAGATGGCAGAGGGTTTGGTGATCTCTCCATTAGGGGTAGTCCCCAAGAAGGAAAAAGGGCAGTACCGCCTAATCCACCACTTATCCTTCCCTGAGGGAACTTCGGTGAACGATGGGATTAGCTCAGAAATATGCTCAGTGAGCCACTCCACGATTGAGGACGCCATAGAACTAGTGAGGGCATCGGGCGGGGGACCCTGATGGCGAAAGCAGACATTGAGTCAGCTTTCTGCCTACTCCCGGTGCACCCAGAGAGTTTCCATTTGTTAGGTTTCCAGTGGGAAGGGAACATCTACATAGATAAGGCTATGCCTATGGGATGCTCAGTATCATGTGCATATTTTGAGATTTTTAGCACCTTTGTACAGTGGCCACTGCACGACAGGCACCCAGCGGGAGGAAAGCTCCACTACCTGGACGACTTCCTTTTCACGGGCCCCGCAGAGTTTGCCGAGTGCGGAAGAACCCTGGCAGCATTCAGAGCATTGGCGAAAGAGCTAGGGATCCCTCTTTCAGAAGAAAAGAAAGAGGGGCCGGCCCCCAGGATCACCTTCCTGGGGATAGAGCTGGTTTCCGTAGCGGGCACGTCCAGGCTTCCAACAGAGAAAGTGGAAGAGTTCCGGAAGGAGATCAGGGCCCTGTGTGCGAAAGAGAAGGCAACGTTGCGGGACCTCCGGAGGTTAATAGGCAAATTGAACTTCTCAACCCGGGTGATCCCAGCGGGCAGGGTCTTTGTCAAAAGACTAACACAGCTGACACGCGGACTCACGCAGAAACAACACCACGTCAGGTTAGGAGCAGAGGTAAAGAAGGATTTAGTGATGTAGGATTCCTTCCTGGCACACTTTAATGGCACGTTAATTTGGCGTGAGGGATGGATAACTAACAAACAGATCGAGTTTTACACGGACGCAGGTAGCACAGGCTTTGAGGCTATCCTGGGGGACTGGTGGTGTGCAGGACAGTGGCCCGCCAAGTGGCACAGGCAAGGCATCACGAAGAATATCACCTTCCTAGAGCTATTTCCCATCATAGTGGCACTGACGATATGGGGCGAGCAAATGCGGAACATGAAACTAACTCTATGGTCAGACAACAAGGGGGTGGTGCAGACCATTAACAGGGGCTCAGCTAGGTGCCCTGACACGCTGCGTCTAATGCGGAGGTTGGTGCATTACAGTTGCACGGCAAAATGGAGGTGCGAGCACGCCACGTCCCAGGGTGGAGAACGAAGTGGCAGACGCCTTGTCCAGACAGCAGACAGACAGGTTCAGGAGGCTGGCACCCAGGGCGGAGCAGAGCATGGCCCCTTTTCCAGAGCAGCTGTGGAAACTGGCAGGACTGAGCTGGTGCACCAGGCACTCGCGCCCGATGCGGCCAAGAGGTACAAAAAGTACACCGAGACAGTGATGAGGGTAGGCGGGATCAGTTCCCTGGGCGACTCAGGTGCAACGCGCTGGGTAGCGGAGCAGTTTATTCAATGGGCATTCAAGGCAGGAAAATCCAGGTCCTGGACCCAAGCCCACTTGGCCGCGGTGGCCCACTTGGCAAGAATAGAGACGGGGGCAAGACCCTGTATCATCTCACTACATCAGGCCAGCAATGAAAGGGTGGAGAAGGAAGGAGGGTCCTAGAGAGGATACCAGGCGTCCCATCGATTTCACATGACTTTGTGTACTGCTCGGCGCTCTTGGGGGGGTGGTCACAGAGGAGTTCGAGGTAGTACTGTTCCGGGCGGCCTTCTCCACTGCCTTCTTTGGGGCCTTCTGCCTCAGCGAGCTAGTAGCCCCAACCAAATGGGGATCAGCTGGGAAATGCATACAGGCGAGCGATGTCACACCCACAGCAAATGGGGTGGAAATTTTACTAAAATGGTTAAAAACCGACCAAGCGGGTTAAGGTACCAGGATAAGATTGCATTGCATAAAGGACCAGGGGTGCTGCGCGGTATGTTGCCTGCTCGCCTTCCTGCTTTACCTAGCGTGTTGCGCCTGACTGTTGTAAATTGGAACCTGCTTAAATGTGTACCATCTCTGTGTTTGAATAGAGGGCCTTCCCTACAGGACGTAGGGGAAGGCCCTCTATTCAAACACAGAGATGGTACACATTTAAGCAGGTTCCAATTTACAACAGTCATGCGCAACGCGCTAGGTAAAGCAGGATTACGTTCGGCAGCTTTCGGGTCCCACTCCTTTAGGATAGGGGCAGCCACGACGGCAGCACGGCACGGGATGACGTAAGCAGGCATTAAGGAGGTAGGAAGATGGAGGTCACAGGCCTACAAAACCTAGTTGAGACCTCAGCTGCTTTAACTCATACAACATGCGAACCCACAGCAGGCCGAACCACGAGTGACGCATTTTCCTTACTTTAACAGGAAGGAGACCACGCCTGGTATGGGTGGTGGGGCACTCGTTCATATCCCGGATGCAAACATGGTGGCGAAATCGGGGCAATAAGACAAAAGGGATACCAATGGACACGTGCATCCGGTGGTTCGCTGGCCGGGGATGAGGTGGGACCAGCTGCCGGCGACCCTCGAGGAATTGGGGTCAGATACAGCATGGCACCAAGACGTACTGATAATACACCTGGGCGGCAACGACCTGGCACAGCTCGGGAGGAGGACGCTTCTGCACAACATACAGAGGGAGCTCACGGAAATAGCCAGGACATTCAGGGCCTCAGCGGTAGTGTGGTCTGAGGTAATCAGCAGACACGAATGGCGCGGGATGGAATCACAAAAGGCGGTCGATAATTGCCGCAAGAAATTGAATCTGGCGGTGAGCAAATACTGCAGGGCCAATGGCCTGGCGTCGGTAAGGCACGGGCTCATCCACATGGGTCGCCCGGAACGATACGCTAAAGATGGCGTACACCAGACAAGCGAGGGCATGGGCCTGATCTGGAGCAACCTCTGGGGCCCCATGGCTTTAGCAGGGTGCAAGTAGCGGGACACATGGCATAGTCGGAGGGGGAGCCGAGGGGAGATGGAAGCCTCCCAGTCGGCGTGGCAGAGAACTACGCGGATTAGGGTTGGTAACGAGGCCAGAGACCACTAACCTTGGGATGCCTCACGGCTGGGAGAGATGTCCAGAGGGTAAGACCACTCACCTTCAGATGCCTCACGGCTGGGTGAGGCGGCTTACTGAAAAGGGGGGTAGCAAAAAACGGACACGGCGCTCGCAGCCCAGCCCCCGCCGAATGGCAGGGCATAACCAGAACCGAAAAGGTAGCGAGTCATGGCCTAACTCCTTGGACAGAAGCTACCCCTCTCCTCCACACAAGTGGAGCCCAAAAATCCAACCTACCGAAAGGAAAAAGAGACTCAAAACCAACAAAATGCATAAATGATGTATATTGTCACTGTATTCCAGAATAAAATCTGCGGCCAATAAATGACCACAACAAGAAAGAAGTGTGTATTGGTTATTTAGTTGGCACAATGGGAATGCTGTATGGTGGATGTTACAAAGAGGGGAGGTGGGGGCAAGTGCGAAGTTTATGCCACCATGGAAATGATCACAAATGATTTCTGTCGGAAGCGCATCAGAGGAGAAGATTCAATACGCTCATATTTCAACTGCGTGTCAGAGAAGAGGGTTTTCTACAGAGAGGGAAACGCCTTTGGAGTCCAAATAAAAATGTAAATTAGCAAGTGCTGATTCACATCAGATTTCATTGAGAGAATGTTTCACCCGGCGGAGATCCACAAGCGTAAATGTTATGCATGTGGGTATTCCTGCAACTCAAATGCCATAGACTTCCTGGAATATACCTGCAATCATTTTGAGTACCTTTATACAAGTTTGACATTTTGCCTGGTGTTTTGAACGTTTTTAGAAACGGACGCCAATATCATGAGCTGAGTGAGCACTAAGTGTCAGTTAATTTGTGCCTTTCAACATACTGAGAATAAAATGTTAATTTATGCCACTAAATAAATGGTGCTACATTTCTGTATATATGTTGCCAGAAAACTGTCCAAAATGAACGCTTCTCTCAAAATGATCAGAAAACTTGCATTAATCTTAAGTAGCTGGGAGATTCTGCTGCTTGGCAGTAAACTGCATTGCAGTGCTTCTACGGGGGTGAAGAGAACTTTCTGTGTAACTGATGCTTCGCATATTTTCTTGGAAACTACCTAAATATTCACTAGCCAAATCTTGTGAGGCTGTTGCACTCAGCACTAGCCCACAGTTATCACTATATTCTAAGTTGTCAGCTTGGCACAAGCTCATCCTTATCTCCATAAAAAATCTTGGGTACTAGAATATTAAAATCAAACATTTTTGTGCTTCCAAATATAGCTTAGGGTCGAAAAAAATGTGTCTGTTGTTTAGGAAGGCTTTTTTTTCTTTTTTATTATATTTTTTATATTTTATACATACATACATACAAACATGAAACTTTTCTACGTTATAGGATGACAAATCTCATTGTAAGCAATATGCCTCCTCTGACGTGATGTCTTCGTTCACTCCACCCGAGGAGAGCCTCAGTCCTTCTGTGTGGATCAGTGGGGTCATGTTGAATGCTTTAGCAGCAAGACCAACTCCAACAGGGAAAACCCAAGCCTACCTTAGTGACGCCATATATTGTACTAACGCGATGAATAAATAACTTTATTTAAATCAAACGCCAAAGTAAGGGAATGATGGGGCTCATTTTACGTATTTTACATAATTCGCCAGTTGTCAGAGTAATATGTGATTTAGGTCAAAACTTTGTATATGAAAAGAAGGAAAAAAAAGACGCTGTAAAAGCTACCAGATTCACTTTTCCAATCAAGTCTGTGCAAGGAAATCTCCCAATTACTGCCAGCACAGTCACATGATTTGAAAAACATGCTTGAAAGACGTTCTTACCTATTTTACGGCAAACACTGGGTCTTGCAGAAGAGTTTCCCTTAAGGAAGAAATGTGGCCGGTCACAATCCTGTTGTTAGAGTGCTCAGAGGCGGGTCAACATGTCGCACTGCGAGCCGAGCGCAGTTGCTGTCACAACCTGCTCGTCTGTGCCTTCTAGAAACGCTGCAGGGTCGGCTTCTGGCAGCACTGCACAAGAAACAAGCTGGCTGCCTACCAAAAACACCTGTGGGAAGCATTTTGAGTTACTGATCTGCTACCGAAACACACCTTAAATCCATTGTGCTTGCTTGGTTTTCGGTAACTTTCCTACATTACTATGATTCTTGTCTGTGTGTCGAAGAGTGACAGAAATGCTGCATTAGTAGTAGCCGAATTCCCAAGAAAAGCCTAAAAACGTAACTCTCTTGTGCATTTGTTTGGACTGTCTCAATCCACAACTATGTCACGGTTTGTAGTAACCAGAAGCAACTAATGTGGTATCAGTGAGCGGCTCGAGACTGGGGAAGGGCAGGCAGGATGGTTTTATAAGCAAATTGTGGTAAAAGAGTTAACGTGTTCTCTTGTCAGGTTCAGAACGTTCTCTTCTTGGATGCTTTCTACTCTGATTTATAAACCAGCAGTGACGAGTACATTTGTAACACAATGCAGAATACTTCTTAACCTTCGAAGCAACTTTCTTATTTGGTTGCTGGTCTGCCCTCCCAAAACAAACACCGAGGCACTGCAAGTACCTCCCCGTGGACTTAAGGCGGCTAAACAGATTCTGTCAAAAATCCAGATGGCAAAATACATGTGGTTCTTCTGAGATGTAGGTCCCACAACTAAAGGCGGGAGAGCCACTGACAATTGGAACCAGGCTCAAGCCTGAAGCCTGGCTCAGCTGGTGGTCCTGTTGGGACCTCCGGCTCCTAATGAGCCGAGTTTTCATGTGGCTTCTGCCTGCCACCCTCTCTCGACCCAGGAAGTGACATTACGACCAGAGATGGTGACTATGGACCTGGGGAATCAGTCTCTAGTCCCGGCATTGGCTCAGCATCCTGTGATTATGGACAATTCACTTAATTTCCCTGTGCTTATAAAATGAATGCAAGAGTAAATGGGGCTCCAATACCTTGGGGTCGGGTTTGAGTTTGGCCTATATAAATAGGACCTGCGGGGTACCACTTGGGGGTCAGTGGCCTGCTTCAGCTGGATTTGTAGAGTTTTTTACTACGCTGACGATACTCAGCTTTTACTGAGCATCGATAACACCGAGGCTGCGCAGCAGCAAGCGCAGAAGATCTTGAGGTTCACGGTTGGCTGGATGACGAGAAATCGGTTAAAGATCAATCCAGACAAGAAGGAGGTTCTGTTTATTCCATCAGCCACCTCACCTTGGAATGATCTCTACTGGCCTCAGGAGCTAGGTCCAACCCCGATTCCAAAGGCAAATGTAAAGAGCCTGGGGATCAAATTGGACTGCGATCTATCAATGGGCAGTCAAATTTCTGCCGTTGTCGGGAGCTGCACAAATATCATTAGACAGCTACGAAAGCTAGCGCCTATCCTTTCTCAGTCTATGCTGCGAACAGTTGTGGCAGCAACAATTATGTCAAGAATAGACTATGGAAATGTCCTCTATTTGGGCCTCCCTAAAACGATCATGAATCGATTGCAAGTCGTCATGAATGATGCAGCGCGACTGATTTTTAGACTCCCCAGAAGGACTAGAGCATCTCCTTTGTTACGGAATTTACATTGGCTCCCTATAAAGGAGAGGGTAGAGTTTAAGAGCATGTGCACGACTCACAAGGCTATTTATGGCAATGTCCCAGCATATATTAGAGATCGGCTGGAAGTATATTGTCCAAGAAGAAATCTTAGATCCTCTGAATCTCAGCTGCTGACCTGCCCGCGGTTTAGGCTTGTAACCAAGGGAGGGAGAACTTTCTCTGTGATGACTCCTCAATTATGGAACAAGTTGCCTGAGGAGCTACGCAGAGAGGGGAATCTCCTGCGATTCAGAAAATGTCTTAAGACATTATTGTTTGGGAGGACCTTAGGTACAATGTAATCTGGCTGCTGTACTACCTTCTTGTGGGACGTATAGTTATTGTATGAATCCATCGATTTCCGAGCGCCTAGAGACCTGCAGGTGATTGGCGCGATATAAATCTAAATTAACAATAACAATAACAATAACAATAACAATTTGGGTGTTTGTTCAGGTCATTGGTAGCCTGTTATGTCCCTGTGGCTCTGAACGGTACAGGTTCAATCCCTCTGTCTTCGGCATCAATCCAGCAAGGTAGCAGTCTAGAAAGACAGTAGTCCAGTAGAGTGGCAGTCCTTTAAGCAGCACAACAGTCCTTCCTGGCCAATCTCCACAGTTCCAGAATGTACTGAAGAGTTGGTGTCTGAGGTCCAATATGTATATCGGGTGCCTCCTTTGAAGGGGGAAAAGGTAATGAGTTTTCCCTTTGAAATGTACACGTTTCTGCCTCCCCTGCCCTGGCTCCAGACTAACTATAGGGGTATGCAGCACTTTGTGTGGAGGCAGGACAAAGACTACTGAAGTGTAAGTAGGGCTGTGCCAAGCTCCGCCCTCCTATCCTGCCAGTGATCATCCATCCAGGCTTACCTAAGTTCTTTATTGTGTGTGACTGTCTAGGAGAAATACATAAAGCCCAACTGTCAGATAAACCCAGTCATTTGGTCCAGAAACAGGCTGCAGGCACTAAATGGCTAGGGCAAGAAAATGCCAACTTTGTAAAAGTGGCCTTTTCAAAATTGTAATTTAAAAGCGAGGATTTTCTGTTACAATTTCAAAGTTACAAACATGAACTGGTAACCTGTTCCCATTTGAAACTTACAGCTTATAAACAAAATATTAAGTTAACTCCATGGGAGAGGTGGACCAAGCAACAGTGAAAAATGAATGTAAGAATTTTTCACTACTACAAAATGTAAAACTTAAAAGTGAATGTCCAACTTTTTTTGCAATGCACCCTGCCCTGTAGGCTGCCTACCCTAGGGGTAATTGATATGTATTAAAAAGGAAGGTTTGGCCCTGGCAAAAGGCTTATTTTGCCAGGTCGAAATGGCAGTTTAAAACGGCACACACAAGTTGCAATGTCAGGCCTGAGACATGTTTAAAAGGGCTACTTAAGTAGGTGACACAACCAGTGCTGCAGACCCACTAGTAGCATTTAATGTACAGTCCCTGGGTACAGAGAGTCCCACTTTACAAGGGACCTACCAGTAAATTAAATATGGTATTTGGGGTTGGGGCTTGGCCACGGTGGCGAGCGGAATGGCTGCTCTTCCGTGAAGCTCCTCCAAGCGGGCTCCCGGCGGCGACGTGCGCGATGTGATCCGCTGCTCCAGTCCCTCACAACCTCCCAGATCCGCTTGCTGATGCCGCCCTGTGCCTTTGGGTGACTTGGGACACCTTGGGAGCGACCTACGGAGGTGTGCACGGCGGAGAAGTTCCGAGGCCGCCGGACCTCGGCGCCATCTTCTCTACTGCGCCGGAGCGCTGGGTGAGTGCGGCGCGGTGCACGGCTGCCGGGCCTCTCATCCCTTCGCGTGTCCCCTGCGGGTCCTCTCGCACGCTGCCCTTCCTCCGTGGGCTCCCGGGTGGGGGCACCTGGTTCCTGGGGCGCGACCGCGGCCTAATGGCCTAGGGGCGTGCTGGGGCCGGGGCCTCGATTTGCGGGGCCGCGCTGGTTTTCGGGTGGAGGGCGGGGGCGCTCGACTGGGGGCGGCGGGGGTTGGGGTTTGCGGCGGTTAGGGAACCCGGCGACGCTCCCCAGTAGCTAACGGCGGCCCCGCCTCAGGCACACCCGGCAGGCCACCTGTTTCTCTCCCTTCCTCCTGCACTGGGCGTCAGGAGAGGGTCGCTCCCCACCCTGCGGGCCGCGTAGAGTAGCACTCCATTACCAAAGCCTGGCCCACACTGTAATCTGGCCTTGGGCCGTTGCGGCTACTGGATACCATCGCTCCTCACATGGGAGGCCGGTCATACTAGCCTTCACCAGACGGCATCTGGTACTGCGCACATACCTGAGGCCTGCCTGATCGTGGGACTGCCTGAAGCTTCATTTTTGCCCTGCTGCAATTCCACCTCGCTGCTTGGCGCCACCAGCGATACCACTACGGCTGCATTCCCCACTCAGTCTCAGCGATGGGGAAGAGGGACCCAAACCAGAGGAAACTAAGCTTCGATAAGACTTCCCTCCTCACCACGGACCCTCCGCCTGGATCGGCCTCTGGGGCTGCTGGCTCTGCGGACGCGGGGGACGCTGCATCCATGGTCGCCGCCATGATGGGTGAAATGCGCGCTGGCTTTAAGGCCCTGGACACTCGCTTTGACAGCCTCGAACAAAGACTTTCTGACATGGGCTCCACAGTGCAGGCCTATGATAGACGACTCGACTTGGCGGAGTCCAGGATATCGGATGTTGAGGATGGTGCCGCGAAACGCTGAAACGACTGGAGCGTGTCGAGAAAATTCTTAAAGATGTGGCCATAAAAAAATGAGGACTTGGAAGCGCGCAGCCGGCGCAATAACATTCGAATCCTTGGCGTGGCGAGACAACTGCCACGGGCCGGTTTGACACTTTCGTTGAACACCTCCTCATTGAACTATTCGGAAAGGACACCTTCACTGCTGGCTTTGTTGTCGAACGAGCACACAGGTCACTGGGGCCTAAACCGCGCCCAGGGCAACCACCTCGGCCTATAATAGCCAGGATCATGAACTTCCACGACCGTGACGCAGCGCTTCGCGCTGCACGAGAGGCAGGAGAGGTGCAATGGCAGGGCAGCAGGTTGTCCTTCTTTCCGGATTTTACGCTAATGGTGCAAGAGGCGCGTCGCAAATATGCTGGAGTCAAGTCCGCCCTCCGTAACCTTGGCTTAAAGTACGGCATGCTCTATCCACCAAGACTGAAGGTTGAGGTGAACGGCAGATTCCGCATTTTTGACTCTCCAGCAGACGCACAAGACTTTTGTCGTGGCTATAAGAAACAAGGCTCACCATCTGCTTCCGGTTCCATGCCGCGCTCTCCGCCCCAGAATGACACACAGTCCAGTGCTGACCTTTTTGCTGAAACCGGCCAGGGCTGAATTTCCAGTGTTGCTTCTTCTTTGGGCCCTACTCGTACTGTTGCTTATGGTTGTGATCTTTCTAGTTTTGTTGAATGGCCATTAATTCGGTGGTCGCTTTGCTGGGACGCCCGCGTGGCGTTGCTACCCCCTATGGCGAACGCCTGTTTGTATATCTTCTTTTGGGGTTTAACATCTTTCTTATTGCAGAGACGCTCTCTCGCACTATGGTTTTTACAATTTGTGTCTTGCAATGTTGTTCAGCGCTAGTTTGGGGACTGCCTCTCCGGGGATGTTGGGAGGCTGGGTGGTGGGTGGGGGATGGAACGTGTGTTGTTTTTGTGGTCATTTTTGTTTGTGAGTGATTGCGAGATTCATGGGACTGGCTTGTCGGATGCATGCCTATTTTTGATTGTCCTTGGTGTGGCGCTATGGCCAGGATAGGTCTGCAGTCTGGCCCTTCCAGACTCACCTTGATGACGTGGAATATTCGTGGCTTGAACACCACGCGGAAACGTAAACAGGTCTTGAACTATGCAACGCGTCATAAGGTGGATGTCCTCTTCCTACAAGAAACCCACCTGGTGCAAGCGGACACCATCTCATTGGCTAGGGGTTGGGGCACTCATAGAGTATTTTCGAGTTATAGCAGATATGCAAGAGGTGTAGCGATTCTTGTGCACAAGCGTGTTCCTTTAGTGTTGACTGGTAGTAAGACTGACGGGGAGGGCAGATATGTGCTAATCACTGGAGTGTTGTTTGGGTACAAACTTGCACTGGTGGTTGTCTATGGGCCCAACGTGGATTCCCTGGCCATTTTTCAGGACCGCAAACTTTCGCTGCTTCACTCTGACATCGATTTATTGGCAATGGGGGCGACTTTAATCTATTAATGAATCCAGGTAGAGAAAGCACTTCCCCTTCCCCGGATTGCAAACCGCTTGCCCGCTCGGTGATGGCGGACATTTGCTCTCACTTTTCCTTAATGGATGTTGAGGTTAGACTGCACCCACTCGCCCCTGATTACACTCATCACTCAGGCTTCCACAACACTAGCACCAGAATTGACTATTGGCTACTCTCCCCGGGCGTGGCGGGATGGGTGGATGGTCTTTCCACTCTACCGCGCACGCTCTCCGATCACTCTCCTGTAGTGTTGACTTTAGCGATCCCGAGGTTGGGTGGTTACGAACGACAGTGGCGTTTCCCTAGTAGGGCCCTGCTGGACCCGGTCTTTACAGAGGAGGTCCGCACTGCCATCGATGACTATTTTGACATTAACACCGGCTCTGTGACCTCCTGGGCCACGTTATGGGAGGGTTTCAAGGCCACATCCGCGGGGTTTGTATTGCCAAGCATGTTGGGGCCCTGCGTGAGATTCGCACCACGTTGACCCGCATAGAAGCGGATCTCTCTGCGGTGGAGGGGGAGATACTTAGGGACTCCTCGCCAGCCCGAGAGGCTAAACACCTTGAGTTACTTCTAGAATTTCGGGACGCTGGAGACAGAGAGCTACGGTTCTTAGGCAAACACTACACGGCGCGTCAGTATGGCGAGGTAGACCGGCCGGGCAGGATGCTGGCGCAGCTGCTCTGTCCACCACACCAGGCAGCTTACATCACTGACATAATTGACTCGCAGGGCACGCGGCATTACTCCACTCCCGATATATGTAATACATTTTTGTCGTACTACAGACTTCTTTATACTTCTACACTGTCGGGGGAACGCTGTGACCCAGGGTCGTATCTAAATGAGATAGCCATGGTGTACCTGGAGAAAAACATGCAGGAATTTCTAGCCGAACCCATAACGCCGGATTTTATAATTGAGGCCATTGACTCGTTGAAGAGTTCCTCGGCGCCAGGTCTTGATGGGTTCTCAGCGGACTTTTATAAGGAATACAAAGAAGAACTTGTGCCAAGGCTTGTTGAGGTTTATGCGGAGGCGCTGGAATCGGGCGTTCTCCCTCCCACACTCCGGGAGGCGGTCATTGTTTTGCTGCCTAAACCGGTTCACGATCCCTCTCAATGTAGTTCTTACAGACCCCTGTCCCTCTTGAATCTTGACTACAAAATATTAGCCAAGGTTCTTGCAATCCGCTTGGCTCTGCTTGTGGATACCTTAGTCTCACCGGCTTAGTCCGGCTTTGTCCCGCACAGGTCTACCTCCTTGAATCTTCGTACACTGTTTTCTGTTCTGCATAGAATTGACCCCTCCACCCCGGCGGCAGCGGTGTTTCTGGACGCGGAGAAAGCGCTCGACACCCTGGAGTGGCCTACAGCGGAGTTGATGTACCCGGCACCCACTGCTCGGATACGTTTAAATGGCACCATAACTGAAAGCTTTACACTTTCTAGAGGAACCCGGTAGGGCTGCCCCTTATCCCCGCTCCTGTTCATCCTTGCGATGGACCCCTTGGTGCGGCATTTTCAAGAGAAGCACCTCCATAGGGGGCTTCAATTCCGCACTGGCCCACTCCTCGTCTCTCTTCATGCAGATGACACGGTCTTATATGTTCGAGCCCCTCGTACCAACTTGGAGCCATTGATATCGGAGATTACACGCTTTGGCAAATATTCTGGCCTTAGAATAAATTGGCACAAAACGCTTATTTTTCCACTGACCCCCTCCACTGTACAGTGGACTTGTTCTTTTCCTCTAGAATGGTGCGCGGACTCTGTTAAATATCTGGGAGTCCACGTTCACCTTGACATGGTGCCCATTATCCGTTTGAACTACGGACATGCTCTGGACTTTTTGGAGGATAATACGGAGCGGTGGCTCCGTCTCCCATTGTCCATGGCTGGCCGGATTGCTATCATCAAAATGGTTGTCCAACCTCGGTTTTTGTACTTATTCAATAACATCCCGATCCCTCTCACCAAGATTTTTTTTCCGCAACTCCGTTGCGCATTGTTGCGCTTGGTGTGGGGCAGCAAAACCCCCCGTGTGGCCTGGCGCACGTTGACGCTACCTTACGAGAGAGGGGGATTTGGAGTGCTGGATTTTTTTCATTATTACTTGGTGGCACAGTGCTTGTATGCACATTCCTGGTTTCACCCGGGTGCTAGAATTCCTTACCTGACACCAGAGGCCGATACGGCGCTCCCGGTTCCACTTAACTCCATCCTTCCCAGAGGGCTCCCCCGGGACCCACAGGACATACAGCCGATGTCCACTACGTGCTGGGCTTGGGATAAAATGCGAAGACTGCTTCGCATGGAAAAGTTGTACTCTTCTGCATTGCCGCTGCCTAACCCTCACTGGCTCCCCATCACTGGTGAGTCGGTGGTTCAAATACCAACTGCACACAATCGGTGATCTTTTTCCAGACGGACATGCTTTCTCCCTGACGGAGGACACCCGATTCACTGACCATACATTTATGGACGCTTTTACTCTGACTAGACTCCGTTCCATGCTCCGCGCTGAATTCCCCACATTTCCACTTCCTCCTGATGATGACCCCGCACTTACATTTATAATACAGAACCAGGCGGGTACGCACGTGGTATCGAAGCTCTACAAACTGTGCCTGGCCTCACTTCCTTCCTCGGACACAGCGGTGCGCGCCGCATGGGAGGGTGACCTGGGCAATCAGATTACAGACGACCAGTGGGAGGCGTGCTGCGCTATCACTAGAGACGTGTCCATGAACAGCAGGCACAAACTTATACATTTTAAGTTCCTACGGAGGATGTATCACACTCCTGCACTTGCTCATAAAATCGACACTAGTAGGCCGCATTGCTGCCCTAAGTGCGGCACCCCACATGCTGACTTCTCCCATTTGTCCTGGACGTGCCCGCGGTTGCATACATATTGGTTAGAGGTTCACCGGGTTCTGGGTGACATATTGGGCATGAGGTTGCACCCCACCCCCGAAATTGCGTTGCTTGGCTACGTTGCAAATTTCCCACGCTCTCTCCGTAGACTGGCGTCCATCAGCTTCCTTTTGGCCAAGAGGGAGATAGCGCTGCTCTGGTGCGCACGACGCGCTCCGACCGTCAGCGCGTGGCTCAGGAGTGTGGCCTACTGCAATGTAAATAGTGTGGAATATTCAGAACAGATTCCGACTGCATCTCGCCCGACAGACATTTGGGGGCCATATCGGGACTATGTTGCGAAGCTTACCCAGGAGACACAATTCCAATCAATTAATTCCAGTGTACCGATGGGGGTGGGTTAGGACGGGCTCAACACAAGTTACGTGGTCGACTTTGCCTTGCTATAAGTGTATATCACGCAAGCCCTACGCAATGAACCGTAGCAGTTTGGTGTATTGGGTGTAACGTGGGGATCCTGTGTGATGCCTTTTGCGATGCTTTGTCGTTGCTGAGCTCCGCTCCTCTTCACTGGTGGTCTGTGCACACTGACCTGTAGCACGATGTGTGGTTATTGTGTTTCTTGATACGTCATTCTGAGCCTGAAACTGTTACTGTGCTGATCGACTTGCTCTATTGTTCTCGCAAACTCTTTGATATGATTTTATTATTTTATTTTTTTGGGTGTATTGTCTTCTTATTTTTCTGTTGCTGTTTGATTTTTGGCATTATGGTTTCAACGTAACGAAAACAGCAAAATGCACAACTGCTATGTGTAATTCGAAAAGTCCGTAATCCTGCAGTATGCATATTTGTTTTACTGGATGATGTTTCATCTATTGTTTCATGCCCAATTTATTGGTTCATATGTCTGTAAATGTGGATTGCATTTCTGTGCATTAAAAAGAAATTAAAAAAAAAATATGGTATTGCGGTTAATTCAACAACTCTTTTATCTTCCTTATCACATATGGAAGCCTTTTAAATATGAGTTCATAATACCAGTTATACAAAAACCTATTGTCTTTGATTTATCAGGTTATAATGTTGCTCTATAATAATCTGAGCCAATTACAATGTTAAGATACCAACTGCTTTCACTAAAGATTTATGTACTTTACATTGCAGTGCCACAATGTGATGCATTGAATTTAAAGCTTCCTCTTGGTAAAGAAATACACTTTTTTTAATTTCGAAGAGACTTCATCATATTTTGCGTGATGTTTGTTTCATCATCATTTTCAGACATCTGCTTCTGCATGGGCTCTAAGAGCCAAGCCAGACCTTTGACTCGGCTGTGGTTCAGCTATGTCTGAAAATTTGCGGGCTCATCCACCTCTACCCACACCATAATGTGCCCAGAAAAAGGCTTAACCTCTTCTATGCTCATGACGAGCTCAGCTCGTCATGAGCTCCGGCGCTCCGGTGCTCATGACGAGCTGAGCTCGTCATGACCGCGACCGTTACTTGGAACGCTCGCATGCTGGGCTGATTCCCCTGCAGTGCTGAGCGTTCCATTGGAACGGGTGTGGCCATGACGAGCTCAGCTCGTCATGAGCACCGGAGCGCCGTTGCCCATGATGAGCTGACCTCGTCATGAGCATGGGGGCGCTGTGCGCACCCCCCTGCCCCCCAGCACAGCGGGGGGAAACAGCCCTGCAGCGAAGGGGTTAACATATTCCCAAAGAGTATCCATGCATTTAATTAACTTCCTTGAGCCGTGCAGAGTGCCAAGACTTATTCTTTCCAAGGTATGAGGGCAACAATACTCCTAATATATTAAAGAAAAAAAACTTCCAGTTCCGACCAGGGTGCAGGAAAGTCTATCGACTATGGTGTAGTTCCACTTTTTCTGCATTCTGGTCCCTCGGTTTGCAAATCGTCTGTGACCTTGGGCCTGTAATTCAAAGGACATTTTCCTAACTTCTAGGATTCACATAAAATGCTCTGTTTTTGTGCTCTTGCTTGGGCCCCTCTTTAGAAAAGTCTCCTCGGAAAGCAGGGAAGGGCATTCACTGATATGCTAGCCACTGAACAAGATGGTCCTGTTATCCAAATTAAAGGTTTACTTGCACTGAAGTAAAGATAAAAGCTATGACTAGACTTAAATGTGTCTAGTAAAATCAGGTTAGCAAGTTGTACCATAGAAAATGTAGATGACCTGTAATGGGGAGTCCTGAAATGAGTGTGTCTATTACAATCAATTACAGAAGATAGGATGTGACTACTTCACAAACTGCATTGTCATGCAGCTGAGACCCATGCAGTTCTCTTTAATCTTATAAAACAACAGAAGGATGGCAGTAAGGGATTCTCTGTTGCACCACCTGACTATACACAGAAATACAAGTAGATTGCTCTATAAATGCTGCCCACCTCTTAGGTCCTCTGCCACGGGACCATACAAAAATAGATAAACAACAAGCAAATAGAGAGGCAGCAATGAAAGTGATAGGGTAATGTATCAATACAACAGACCGCAACACATGTCCTTCATTAATATGAAACAGTCTTGTTTTAATATGTCTTCTTGACACGATGATAAGAATAGACAGTCAATATTTTCAACATAGGATGATCAAAGAAACAGCCACGAAACAGCCAAGAAACAGCCAACGCGTTTTGCCCGTTAGCGGGCTTCCTCAGGGCAGGTTTTTCAGATTTAAACGTAATCACACTTTTTTCAGAAGAATAAGTACATGCACATATAATCTTGTAGGTACAGGTATCCTGTGCATAAAGCAGTATAGAAACGAGAGGGGGAGGGACGTGACGTGTCCACGAAGTGATTCCAAACAAATTTTAAACAACGTGCTATCTGTATAAAACTTTCCTTTCTTTTAATAGTAGTCCTCGGTTCTGCAATATGGATGTGTGCTATGATAGGCAACACTCCTAATAAGTTCTCTGTTCTTTTAGAACGCCCCCATGTCGTCCGCAATGTCTCGACTCCCTCTCCTGTTCGGCAAAATTTAGCGCAAAAAAGTGTCTGTACTGCTATATGCACAGGACTGTTTCATATTAATGAAGGACATGTGTTGCGTTCTGTTGTATTGATACATTTTCCTATCACTTTCCTTGCTGCCTCTCTATTTGCTTGCTGTTCTCTGTAATCTTCCCTTATGTAGAAGTATCTTGGTATTGGCAGATCCCATTGCACTACTTACCTACTGGATCTCATGGTTACCAATCCTGACTCCCATACTGTGTTCACCAAGAAACAGGTGATGCCTACCCTTTTCACTAGCTTGTCATATTACTAATGCACAGGGGTCCTTTTACATCCCGAATAGGATCAAAGGTATTTGTAGCCCTGATAAAGACCCCATCAGCTGACCCATGAGGCATATATGAAGGCGAAATGCATATATTTGACAAGTTTGTTCCCTGTGAGCATCAATATAGACACAACACCTCCTTTTTTTTTACTGAACCTATTTTTGTTGACCTCAAGACTCTGGGCATGTTACTACTGCCAACCAACTCTAAAGGGCTTGTGCTCTCTCCCTAAAACCTGGCAAAGTATACCTTTTGCTAGTCCCAAACCTTCCTTTTTAATACATATCTCACCCCTGAGGTGGCCCTGGATAGCCCCAAGACTCGGTGCCGAGTATTTAAAAAGTTGGACATGTACTTTTATGTTTTACATGTCTTGGTAGTGAAGAACTCTTAAGTTCTTTTTTCATCATTGTTTCATCATTGCAAGGCCTACCTCTCCCAAAGGATAACATTGGAGTTGCCTTATTACATTTTAAAAGTGTAATTTCCAAATGAAAAGAGATAAACAGTTCATGTTTAGTGCCTTTGGAAGTGGGGTGAAAATCCTGATTTAGTGGTGAAGTCGGGTTTTGATCACAATTTTTAAAAATGCAATTTTTATAAAGTTGCCATTTTTCTGCCCTTAGCCCTTTTGTGTCTATGGCCTGGCCTGGGTCACATGAGTGGATGTAACTGACAGACTGTCAGAAGCCACCTATATGAATCCCAGATTATTCCAATGGGGTGGCTAGGTCCTGATTCCCCATGAGGCATGCCCTCGGTTCACAAGAGGAGACACTGCTCCGGTGGCAAAACCCAGAGGGAAGGGAGTTGGGATGGAGAGCGAATGTAGAATCAAAGATGCTGTGGCTCATCAATTCCACAGCAACTCTGCAGCAAGCATTCACACCAGTCTGAGGAGTGGTAACAGCAGATATGGTACCTATAAAAAAACTAATAATAAGGCTTTAGTCTAGTATTAACTCTATCTCTTAAGGTATCACCTCACTAAAGCTTTTCAAATCTCAACCACTTTTAGTTTTATTGTTTTGTTTATTTTCAGATTGCACGTACAGGCCCCATCATCAAAGGTCTCGAAAATTTAGTGAGTATGATTTCAGCATCATAACCCACAAGCAAATTTTGATGGGGTTAGCTTCACCAAAGTCCTCTCTGGCAGAGCTCTGCCAACAGAATGTACAAGTTGAACAAAAAAACACCGGCAACCTTTGTTTGCAGCACAATGTTGCGGCTGAGCTCAGTGCGTAATAAAATCAAGTCTGTTAATGAGTCTCTCCTATTCTTCTTGCTCTTTTTTCCATCCAGGTGCGAGGCTAATGCTTGATGTTCTTTGCGGTGAGGTTGAAGCGGGAGGATCAAGGGAGTTGTCAAGACAGAGTTCTGGAAGCCAGGAAACTGGTAAGTGGTAGGCGAAGAGGCTAAGTGAAGGGGAGGAGTGTGGTCGGTCTTTAAAAAAGACTGCTTTAGAACATTCATAAAGGTCCCATTTTAATTGTAATAAGGAACTGGTGCAGATAATTAACATGATGAGGCTGCTATCTAGAAGGTGCTTTAGAATGGTCACAAAAGTTGCGTTCTAATTGCTTTAGCAAGGAACAGGTGCAGGGGATTAATTAGATGAGGACTTTCTTCTGGAAGGTTCACGTTGAGGTCATCTCGGACGGTTGCTTGGTGCTTATTCTGCTGGATTTTTGGAATGTTTCAGTAGCGCCTGAAACCCAACCTTGCATATGCATGATGAAATAGTTGTACAATCTATTAAGCCTTTTCAAACAAACCGGGGAATGCCAGCAGCAGCTAGCTACTACCAACAGCATTTAATATGGTCAAAAGTTACGGGTACGGGGGCGTGGCCAAGATGGCGACCTGAGCGGTAGCACGACTTCGTGGCTCCCAGCTCCAGGTCCCCCTTTCTGGGCCCTAATAAAACTCATTCACCCCAGTTTGGCGAGTTCTGAGGCCGAGAATACGAGGGGACAAGAGGCGTCGTACTGGGAGCAGTCTGCAGTTCTGGACCAATCCAGACTGCCTGGATCGGATCACCGGCCGGTGCTCGCAACATGGCGGCAGCGTGAGGCAGGGGCGGAGAGGCAGGCATCCTGACCATCGTGAGTGCCCTAACCCGGAGGCAGTACGCTGTGGCTGCCAATCCCCGTCCTGACAGAGAAGCGAACCTACGTCCGGAGCTTTGGTGGAGAGGCGGCGGGCACCCGAGTCACATTCGGTGAAAATCGAGGCCCGGGCGCCTGGGCCTGCTGACCAGGGGCAGGCCGCGCAATCCACCGCTGGCGCCCAGAGTTTCCTGTGGCGTGCATACGCCTGAAGAGCGCAGGTGAAGAGCTGCCCCCGCGGTGGGAACGGGGGAGGTTGCGGGCGGCGGACCGGAGGCTGTGGCTGCTGACCCCGGCGGCTGCGCTACTCTGGGCCGCGGCTTGGCAGGCCGTGAGGGGCCCGAAGGCGGCCCAACCAGACGTCAGCGGAGGCGGCAGTGGTGAGGGGCACAAACCACAGCCCTCTACCTCCAGAGAGAGCGGCGGTTCGGTGGAGCGCAGAGCCAGCGGGGGCAGAGAGCGACAGCCTTGTGGCGACATCGGCTGCTTGGAGCGGCGGCAGAGAGGCTCGATGGTCGCCCCGGAGCGCGGCTGGCGACAGGGAGGAGGCCCACTTCCGGGGTCGCAAAAATTGAGGTCCGGGATTTGGGCCTGCGGCCCAGCCCTAGTTGGAGACCCTGCATACCCCCTGGCGGCAGATAGGCGCTGGGCCCAGATCTTCATTTTGGTGGCAGCAGAGGGTATTAAAGCTGAGGACAGAGGGCAGCGGCCCTCGTGGACATGAGAGGAGCCTGGTGGTGGCGGGCGAGGCTGCCGGAGGCCCTGATGGTGACGAAGAGGAGTGGACACTGGGACACCTGGACCTGCCCACCCTGTGATCGGGGCTTCCGAGGTGAGGAGAGATCGAAGGGGGCAGCCAGGGGACTGGGTCCGGCTCCCGATACAGCTTTGTGAATACCGCAAGTCTGGGGACTAGCTGTGGCGCCATAATAGCCAACTGGGACGGGGCGAGGGCCTCAGAGTGGCCCTGATCATTGGTTGCTATGAACCCCCATGAGTATTGGACCTGCATAGGCCTCGTGAGATTGGTTGGTCCCCTCACGCCTGGGCTCCTGGTCCTCGACCTGTGCCCGCCTGAGAGTCAGTAGTGGGAGTCCCGAGAGACACGGCCGTGGAGTAGGGGTGCCGGGGATCGGGGGCCTCTGGAGCCCTCACACCATTGCACTTATATGTCTATTACCCTCAAGAAGATTTCTGGAGGAGAGGCCTTCACTTTTTCTGCCCTCTGCGACGTGGGCAGCTCATGGCTAATACCAGGAAGAAGGGGGAACGATCCCTCAAGGACATGTTCATCAAGACACCCTCCTCAGGGGAGGACAGAGGGGCATCCCTAATTGCAGAGCGGCCGCCACAGGCCCATGTGTCCGCTGAGGGTCCGGTCACGAGAGAGTTCCTCGAATCATTGTTTAACACCCTCCGAGAGGACTTTAGGTGACTGAAGCAAGATGTCGCGGGGGAGATCAGAGACATTTCTCCGGGATGTGGATGGTCTTGGGGAGTGCGTTGTCGCAGTTGAAGAGAGCGCACACTCCGCTAGCAAGGACATAAAGGGCTTGCAACAAGAAACCATCCGCCTGAGAGATCAGCATCTGGACCTTCAAGCGCATGCTGAGGACCTAGAAAACCGGTCCTGGGGCAATAACATTCGCGTCTGCGGTATCCATCCAGAGAGGAGGGGTCGGATATGGTGGGCTATCTCCAAGGTCTCTTCCGGGATATCTTAGGGGAAGGGGCCGACTTTGAAATCCGCATTGATCGAGCACACCGAGGGGGCCTGGGCAGGCGAGCGCCGGCCCCGCCTCCGGACATTCTGGCTTTCCTCCCGGACTTTGTACTGAAGGAACACATCCTGAGGGAGGCCAGGAAGAAGCAGCTTCTCCAGTATCGAGACCATCCTGTAGCCCTATATCAGGACCTTGCATCCATAACTCTGCAAAAGCGGAAAGCCTTTAAGGACGTGACCGCCTTCCTGAGGGATAAAGGGGTGACATACTCCTGGGGTCACCCTTTTCGCATCATCTTCAAGTGGAATGGTAAGCTACAGCAACTGCGATCCCTCCAAGAAACACGTGATCTGCTGGGACTCGAACGACGCAGCCGCGAGTCCTCCCCACTCCACAACAACAACCGTCGAGGGACAGCTGGCAGACAGTGGGACGCCGGCGCCCTCCTAGAACCGCCATGAAACCGGACAATCTGACGTCGACTCAAGAAAGAGAGGCAGCTATAGAGGCGGTGAAGCGGGATACCTCCTCTGTCGAGTGACTCTTCCATAGCAACTGGGGTGCCCTTAGCATGGTGATTAAGCTGGCCGGGGGTAGGGGGCGGGGATGCCGTGAATCCACGTTGACCCCTTTTTTTATCTATATTCCAAATGCTGGTTCTTGTGGACTCTAGGCATTGGACTATGGTGTTGGGTTTGGGTTGTTTTGTTGGGGCTGGGGGCGAGGGGGCAGAGGGTGGGTGGACTCAGGGAGGTGGACAAGGGACACGGGTTGGGGCGGTCAGGTTGGGGTTAGGGAGGGGGATGGGGCTGGGTTCGGGGGGGGTTCGGGTGGGGGTTGGGGTGGGGTTGGGATGGGGGGTGGGGTGGAACCGGTGTGTGTCTGAGGTGAAAGGGTCTCGGAGATGGAGTACCATGGAACGTTGCATTGCAGGGTCCATCCAGGGGGTACTTAGCGTTTTTTTTCCCTGTCAGGCAACCCGCTTCACTAGACTTTGTCCCTGATCCCGTCTGATGACACAGGTCATATCACTTAACGTGAAGGGGTTGAATAACCCCATCAAGAGGCGGGCGATCTTGAGCAACTTAGAACACTCCGGGTCCTCTATATGTCTATTACAGGAGACACACTTACTGCCTAAAGATTGGCATAGAATGCGCTCCCGAGCTTTTCCTCAGCAACTTTACTCATCCGGACCAGATAAGAGAGGGGGGTAGCTATACTCCTGGCCTGACACTTTCAGGGGCGGGTGGGAGACAGGGTGGCAGAGGTGAAGGGCAGGTTGTTGGTCCACAGATTTTGGTTGGGGGACGCCCCTGTGGTTATTGGTTCCATCAATGTCCCTAACTCTGGACAGGAGCCGTTTTTCGTCGACTCCCTCTCGGATACTCTCCGGCATCAAGACAGGCGGGTCTTATTGGGGGGGGACCTCAACATCGTCATGGATTCGGACAAAGATAGGTCGGGCATAGACAGGGAGCTATCGGGGCTTTCTCACGGGAGGGGGTGGAGTGGCTCCGAAATAGGGGGCTGGTGGATATCTGGAGGGTTGCCCATCCTCATAGCACTCAATACTCCTTTTACTCCTATGTACATCGTACCTATGCTCGCCTTGACCACTTTATAGGGACATCTGAGCTCAACTCCCTGGTCCGTTCGGTGGACATTATCTCTGCAGCCCTGTCGGATCATGATGCGATTATGCTCACTATCGACTGGCGCTCGGCGATTCGTAGAAGAGGGAAGTGGCGGCTTCAGGAGTCTTTGCTGCAGCGGCCTGACGCTTGCCGGCAAGTGCGGAAGTGCCTAACGGATTATTTAGAGTCTAACGATACTGGGGACACCCCGCTGTCGGTACTGTGGGGGGCCCTCAAAGAGGTGGTGCGAGGAGAACTCATCGCGCTTTCTGCGGCTGACAATCGCGCGCGTGAAGAAAAATGAGAGGAGCTGACGGCCAAGGTGCTGGAGCTTGAGCGTGTCCACAGCAGGACGGGGGCCCCGCGGATGTGGCAACAACTCAAACCGCCAGAGCTCAGTTGGCAAGTCTAGACCTTGACCGGGCAGAATATGCCGCCCTCCGGCTCAAGCACTCCTATTATATAGGCGGTGATAAGACCGGGAAACTCCTTGCCAGCAAGTTACGGGCGCGGGCAGAGTGCTCTAGGGTAGCGGCCATCCATACCGTCGATGGGACTAGGGTCGAGGGAGACGAACAGATCGCAGAGGCCTTTCGGGTGTTTTACGCCGCTCTATCCAGTAGGGACCCCACGGAGGAAGGGGCATGGGAGCAATACCTAAGCCGGGCAGCAACAACCGCACTTAATGCTTCCGGGGCCGCAGCCATGGATGCTCCCATCAGGGTGGAAGAGGTGATTAGCGTGATAGCGCGCCTTAAGCCATTGAAACCTCCGGGTCCCGACGGTTCTCGGAGGGCTTTTATAAGACCTTTTGCCAAATACTGGCGCCTGTGTTGACCCGCTTGTTTAATTCCTTTGGGGGGGCCCAGTTCAATTCCGGCAGACATGCTGGATGCTGACATCATTGTCCTTCCTAAACCCGGGAAGGATCCCACCCAATGCGCAGCATAAAGGCCAATCTCCCTCTTGAACCTGGATTTGAAATTATTCACTGGGGTCTTGGCAGCGAGATTGGGCCCGCTCCTTCCAGGCATAATCGAGCCTGACCAATCGGGCTTTGTTCCTAACAGACAAAGTAGTGACAACACTAAAAGACTCTTGCATTTAATTGACAAGGCCCATTATGTAGGACTTGATGCTTCCCTGCTTTCGATCAATGCCGAGAAAGCATTTGATCATGTGGACTGGGGGTTCTTAGATGCCGTATTAGCTCATTTTGCGGTGGGAGAATGCTCTCGGGCCTTGGTGGCGGGTTGCTATGATAGACCTAGGGTGTCGATCAGGGTTAACGGAATGTGCTCAAACCTTTTGAGATTCGAAGGGGCACAAGGCAGGGGTGTCCCCTTTCCCCCCTGCTCTTCGCGTTGTACGTCGAACCCTTAGCACAGCGTATTCGGGACAATCCTCACATCTCCGGCATTCCGTTCGGGGGTGGGAACAGCATACGGTCAGCTTATACGCCGACGATATCTTGCCGATGCTCACAGACCCCCAGCGGTCTGTTTCTGCTTTTCTGGGGGAGCTCGAAGAATTCGGCAGGGTATCAGGATTTAAAGTTAATGTGGGGAAATCCATGCTGTTGCCCTTGGGCCTTCAAGAAGGCGCCCCCGCGGATGCCTTTCAGGGGTTGGGGGGCTTGAGGGTTCAGCATGAAATCCCCTACCTAGGCATTACTCTAACGTCGTTCACGAACTACATGCTCACCTGTAACTACACTGCACTCACCCTTCAGGTGACGGGCTCTTTGCGTCGTTGGAGGGCGTACCCTTTATTGCTGCTAGGCAGGGTAGCAGCTGTAAAATTTCTATATTGCCCAAAAACCTGTATGTTTTTCAAATGATACCGGTGATGCCCCCCAAACGATACATTTGTGAGCTACAGTCTGAGATTCAGCTTTTTATTTGGGGTGGGAAAAGACCGAGGCTCCCCCGAGACCTGGCTTTCCGTCCCACGGGGGAAGGTGGTCTTGGGATCCCCCATCTGGTGACGTATTACAAAGCTGCACAGCTCCGTTACTTTGTAGAATGGAGCAGACCAGAATCCGAAAAACGGTGGCTCTTTCAAGATAGGGCTATGGCGCGTCTCTCCCTATGGAAGATTCCCTTTTTAAAACCCACTGACCGGCCCTCGTATATGCTGAAATCTCCGATCACCCAATCAGTGTTGAAGGTGTGGGACTCGGTCGCCTTGCAGAGACATCTCATGTCTTTTCCCTCGCCTTTCACTCCCCTTTTTGATATTCCAGATTTCCCTCCCGGCGCTGATGCACGAGCATTCCCTCAGTGGCCTGATTCACCCTGTAGATTAGTGGGTCACCTTTTTGATCTTCAGAGCTTCATCTTCTTTTTGGCTTTGCCTGAGTGGTACGATATCAAAGACCCCAAACGATATCAATACTTTCAGCTCCGCCATTGGCTGCTTCAACCCAACGTGCCACCCGGGGTTAGCCGTAAATTTACAGCCTTTGAGAAATGGCTCCTGTCCAAGCACTCAGATCGTAAAATGATTTCTGAATTGTACCCCATGCTGCTTCCCCCGGTGCGGCAGGAGAAGTCGGCGGGCCAACGCCGGTGGGAAGAGGAACTGGGCCACAGTCTCTCGCCAACGGAGTGGCAACAGATCTATTACAGGGCTCACCATACAGCTCGGAATGTTGGGAGCAGGGAAGCTGCTGTCAAGGTGGCCACATACTGGCACCTGACGCCGGCACGTCTACACCAAATTAATTCAGCTTGCAGCTCTGAGTTTTGGAGGGGGTGCGGGGAAACCGGCACTTTGACTCATTTGCTTTGGGATTGCAGGGAAGTGAGGGGGTACTGGAATGGAGTCCTTACAGATGTAGATAATTATTTTGACACAGAGATTCCTCGATTCCCAGCCTACACTCTCCTAGGATTACCTAATGCACTTACCTTCCCACTTAAATCTATACGGGGAAACACATGGGGATAGCATTGGGGCAGCTGTTCATCACATCTTATCTCTCTTGGGCTCCAAGAAAAGACCCTCACATACAGGATGGCTGCATAAGCTGTGGTATGTGGTTGGCGTATACAAGCCACCCTCACGGCCTCGACAGCCTCCTCCAGGAGGTGTGGCGCCCGCTCCTCGCTTTGCTATCACAAGAATTTAATGAAGTGACCTGCCCCAAATACCTGCGACTGCTCAGGCTCACAGAGGCTCCGACTCCTGAAGGGGGGTCGAAAGATGGATGATTCATGGTGCTTGTTTTTATTTTCTTTTTGCGTGCGGCACACAAGTTTCAGGGGTTTTGGGTGGGTTAGGGGGTGTTGAGTTAGGGTGGGCTGGGAAGGAGGGGTGGTTAGTTAGGAGCGGGTGGGGGTAGACACGTTTCTTGATGGCCACGGCACCACAGGCATGCATAGACCGGGGACAGGTATTACACTTATGTCCTGGGTAACTGTCGGTGGAATATCGAATATGTCAGCTGTGGCTTTAGGTTTTCCCTTGGACCCTAGCAAGTGCTTGTTGGTTTAGGGTGGGGGAAGTGGGCGACCTGCCCAGATGTGCTGTAATTGTTGTCTACTTGCCTTGAGAAATTCAAAATAAAGTTATTAAAAAAAAAAAGTTAAGGGTACAAGACATTTGTTCATTCATAAGTGTTGGGAGGAATGATATGAGACATGCCGGTATATTGTGATAAATGCAAAAAGAACAAGCGATGGACAGAATGCAGAACAATATCATACATCCACCCCAGTACAGAGATCTGGGTCTAGATCCAGCGTTTTTTGTGATAGTCAGGAGTGGTAAGCTGTGGCAGGAACCCTGACATAGATTTTGTAAATTCCTCCCTGACAGTCACACAATAGAGGAATTAGGTGTGCCTGAGTGGCCCATCTTCTGGCAGGATCAGAGGTGGAGCTGAGCACAGCCGCATTTACACCTGAATAGTATGTACTCTGCCTTTACACAAATGGCCTAACGGCCCTGCATTGTCACGTGATGTAGCTGGAGCCAGGAAATTCCATGCATTTCAAAAACACTATCCAGAAGCTTCTCCCATCTTCCAGAACGAGGGCACCAGAGTATAAAAGAAGGACCTCAGACACCACATCTTTAATTCACTTCAGAACCTGTGGATACTCTGCCAGAAAGACAGACTGCTGTGTTGCTACAAGGACTGCCACTCTGCTGGACTGCTGCTCTAAAGGAACTGCTGCCTACTATGCTGACCAGTTGTTCTCTTGCCTGAGAAAGAAGAACTTAACCTGCAACTTCCTCTTTAACCCAGGACCCCAGAGTGACTCAAAGGTTGCTGGCCTCCTAATCTGAGCCTCAAGGACACAAAAGGCTCACCAAACACCTCTTTACTCCACTGCAGTGAGTTCCTGACCCCAAAGTGGTGCCTCTCATCTCATGGACCTCTGATGTGGCACTTGAGCTCTTGCAACAAAACCTTTGAGATCCTCATGACTGCGAACTGGCCCGTTTGCACTGTAACTGCACCGCTCGCACTGAAATCGAGCACGAGCCGCTGACCTGACTTCGCACTGCAGTCATCGATTGTCCTGGGCCACCCCCACCTCTAAGCTCCAGCTTGCTCATCCACAATGCCCAGACTGTTCTTTGCACCACATCGACTACTGCCTGTGACTCTGTCTTTGCTCTCTGCAACTCTCTCCAGTATGGAAGGAACTCTTGGCACAAAACCGGAGAAGGTGAATCTTCAGCAGGACTAATCTGGAACTGTATATGACCCGTGTTTCATCGGGGTAGGGCTGAATGTTTGACTTTGACCCGGTCCACCACGACCAGATAGCCGCAGTTGCATTTTCTGCTTTTGGGTGCTAGTTTACTGTTTATTCTTTAAAAATTCATAACTCCGGTTTTACTGATTAGATATTTGTTGTATAGGTCTTATTTTATTAATTAAATTCTGCTCTTATTGTAAAACCCGGTGTAGGATCCTTTTGGTGCTGTGTTTTCACAGTTTAACTGTTTGAAGTGTTGCACAAATGCTTAATTAATTGCCTCTAAATGAAACCTGTGTGCCAAGCTACCAGGGGGTTGAGCACAGGTTAATTTGAGATTCGCTTGTGCCTTACCCTGACTGGAATTGTGGTTGCTGCATGACCAGGGTCAACCAGTAACACAATTTCTAACATTACTCATCAGCGGTGAGGATAGGACTGTTTGTGAAGTGCCATACAGTGATTTGGTATACATAACCATCCCTTACATTAGACCAATTCAAACTTTAAATTCTCCCTGATTGGCCTTTTTGTTTTTAAATTCACTCCTACTCTACCTGACTGGTTGTGGCTGCGGCTATGGAGTTTGACTTTACCAACTTGGAGAGCTACATTGTGGCTGAGTTCAAGGAATTTTGCCAGGAAGGGGGGCTGCCCCACAAAAAAAGAAACCAGGGAGGCAGAGCTCCAGACGGCCTTAGGGGCTCGGGCAGAGGCCCACCACTCATCAACAGATCATGAGGAAGGAGAGGGTGATGAGCAGAACCTGCACGCGGGTCTTGAAATACATCCTGTCTAGAAGCGTGGTAGACTACTTGTTGAAATCTCCATTCCAATATGTACGGATGGTACATCCCGCACCCCCCCCTGTACCTTCCCCTTGGTATGCCCCATTAGAGTTTGAGTTAGAATGTTGTGAGTTCTGGAGAGCAGGTCACAGAATAAAGACTGCTTACACTTACCTTTGCTTCAAGATTCTTCTTTACAACACTGGCGAGGAAACCGGCATAGGGGGCCATTCTGTCACTTCTCCTTTGAGTACTCTCTCCATTTGCTAAGGATTGAGGGTGATTTGTGTACTTCGGAGGAGAAGATTATTACCTGATGTAAATGAGGTGACAGTTGAACAGTCCTTGTTGCCTAGTACTTTGGTGATGGTCGCGTTGGTATGCTGTTGTGGTGAAAATATTGGAGAACGCTGTTCAAAAGCTCAACCGACCAAGAATCAAACGAAGTGTGAGTACGGCAGAGTGTTCGATATTAGCCATACAGGAAGATCCTTTTCGTGTTATCAGCGGGTGTTAGCTTAGAGCTAGTTCCTGTGGTGCTGGTATTTGCCATTGGGGAGGGACTTTTCTTCTGTTCCCCGTTTTTTGAAAGACAGTGCACAGCGGTATACTGTGTTCATCATCTGCACAGATTTCTGTGGAGTTTCAGACGGGTTGTACTCGTCCCGTTCCTGTGGTGTCATTGACGTAACCTTGGTGAGCTGCCATTGGGCCACCAGTGCTGCTCGCCCGTACAGAACTGTGTGTGGTTCCGATGTGCTAGTAGTCGAGTGACTCTTACGGTCGACTAAATTGCCTACTGGTTTCTCTGATGTTCAGCTCCTTCCGAGCTCCATTCATATTTCCTTCCGAGTGGCTCGACGGACAATCCCCTGCAGTACCTCCGGCGCTCATCGTTTTCATTTTAGCATCGGTGTGCGCTCATCAGTTTCCTCATAGGGTGCAGCTTGTTGGTTTCCTGTGATTCAAGTCGTGCAGAGCGCCGCTCGTCAATTTCACTCAGAGCGCTCCTCATCAGTTTCCCGGCGCACCAGCAGCAGTAGAACCGTCCCTGTCCTTTGGCTTCTTCTCAGCTTGTCAGTTTCTGATGTTTAAGACTCCAGAGCGCGCTCGTAATTCTCCCTCTGTGCTCGACGTCGATTTCCAGGAAACAGCTGCAGTAGCATTTTCTTCATGTTTCAGTCTCCCTGCCCTCAAAACTGCCATTCTACGATCGGTTCTTCTTCGGAACAGTTCATCAAGCAAGACTCATTTGGTGTATCCTTTGTTCCTCCAGGCAAGATTGTATTTCACACCTGGTGCTTTACTATTTCCACAATCCCACTGTCATCGGCCGTTATCAGGACAAACAGAGGAGTACTGCACTTTTGTGATACCTTGCCTCAAGAATATAATTCCTTATGACTTTTTTCCATCCTAACCACAATCCTGACCCCTCTCCTTTACTCATGCATAGTGTGTGTACCTCTACACGGTGAAACGCACACCTCCCTCATGATATTGTACTGGCATTTTAGTTAATGCACAATCTGATTCTTATATGTCTCTTCTACTCTCTATTTCCTGGTGGAATTCCTGCCATTCAGCTTGACAGATCCAGAGTTTACCTGTGCTTACGTGTTCCATGACATGAATAGTTTCCTGCATTTAGTGTAAATGTAGGTAATGTATTGTTCTTACTAAGTTCTGCCTCCTGATTAAGTATTTCTGCATGTTTATGGTTGTAAATGTACTAGTGTTAAGTGGGGTTGTTAATGCACACATGTAAACCTTCAGTTTCAGGTAGTTTTGTGTTCTGATTTTACATATTACACTCCAATGTGTTCTGTGAAGTGTAAGTCCTTCTAGTGAGAAGTTACAGGTGATCTTTCTCTAGCGTATTCCTTATTGAAAGAAGCAATTATTTTTACCTGGTTGAGAACCACACTCTCTTTACCTTGTCTGCCCCCCTATTTTAGTGAAGCCTACCTCCATGGCTGCTTCATCCATGAGTCAACCTCCATCATTTTTAAATGATATTGGGGATCCTGAGATCCATTGGAAGGATTGGATTCACGTATTTGATTCCTACCTTATTGCCATTGGAGGGGAGAAGTTTTCTGCGGTCCGGAAACAACATGTCCTGTTGCACAACCTTGGGGTACAAGGTAGGAAGATATATGATACCCTACCTGATCCAGTTCTAGAAGATGACGAGGATGACTTGGATGTTTTCAAAATCACTCTTATCAAGTTAGAAAGTCATTTTGGGGACAAAGTAAACGTTGTCCTAGAGAGGCATACATTCTTTACTCGAGTGCAGGGAAAACAAGAGTCAGTCAGCAATTACATTGCGGCTCTTAAAGGTCTAAATCAATTATGTGAGTTTGGGGAACTTAACGACTCCCATATAAGGGATCAGTTGCTGAGGTGCACCCACAATTCCCGCATTAGAGAGAAGCTTCTATCTAAGAACCCATCCTTAAGAGAAGCTATCAGTATCCTCCTTCAGGAAGAAGCTCAAGACCTGGCTGTTCGAGCAGTAAAGGCACCCCCCCCCCCTCCTAGCACCTTGAGACCCTACGGGTGAGTAGTGCGCTCTATAAATGGACTGATTGATTGATTGATTGATTGAGTATGGCACAGTCCATAGAGCACACGGCGAAGTGCATTTTAGAAATGAACCCACCCAAATAACCAGAGGGCAGTCTAGTGAATACTATAGGGTATCAGGAGGACATCCATGATAGCGAAGTTTTAAATGTCAAAACAAGAGAAGTCAAAACAGGTAAACCCATGAATGTTACCGAAGGGTTAAAATGTTTCAGGTGTGGGAGCAGTAACCACCTTGCTAACAACGTTCATTGTACTGCCCGCAACGCAACATGTATGAAATGTAATAGGAAGAGACACTTTGCAAGAATATGTACAGAGGGAGAGAGCAACCAGGTTAAACTTGTTAGTAGAGGAGAGGAACACTCTCCTCAGTATGTATTTTAGTGGAAAGTGGGGATGAGCAGTCTTCCAGACTGTGCAGCGCACTCTTGTACCCTGAATGTATATTGCTTGTAATAATCTAAGTAGGTGTTGATTTTTTGCAGACCTGTTGTCTCAGTAAGGGATTGTTACTTCTACCTGACTTTTTTGTGTAGGGTGGGTGTTGCTAGGAGGAGGAATGTAATGGATACTTCTCCGTTTTTCAAATCCATGGTTAGGAAGTTTATGAAATTATATTGTACTTAAGTGACCCATATCCATCTCGCCAGTCTATCTGTGTGCTCATATCACCATTGTATTTAATCGGTGGTGGATGCCTTGTTTTCTTCCCCTCCGCCCTCAACCATTTATTCCTGGGGTGTATGCTGTTCCTTTGTCTCTTATGACTACATTTTCCTTATTCTTTAGCAAAGGGAGATGTGTTGTAATCTCCATTCCAATATGTACGGATGGTACATCCCGCACCTCCCCCCCCCCGCGCCCCCCATTAGAGTTTGACTTAGAATGTTGGCACCTCTCTGTGAGTTCTGGAGAGCAGGTGACAGAATAAAGACTGCTTACACTTACCTTTGCTTCAAGAATCTTCTTTACAACACTGCTCTGAGGATTGTAAATCCCTCCCTGTGCAGGGAGCAGTTTGTCTTACAGGAATCTGACCCCAGAGGAGTTGGAGGACAGAGGGAGGAATGGAAGCTCAAGCGAGAGCTGGCCAAAATAAAGTTAGAAAAGGAAAAGACTGAGAGGGCCTTCACAAAGGAGATGTCTGAGAGGGCCTTGACTGAGAAGAATCTACAGTTGGCGCATGAGAAGAGCATGAGGGAACTGGAGCTAAGGACAAGGCAACTTATAGGACCCAACAGTGATGTTGGAAGAATGCCATCAATATCTGCTCGAGAGGTGAGTGTCCACATACCCCAGGAGCTGGTGCCAAACTATGATACAGGAGATGATATAGACAAGTGGTTGGTTTGCTGCTTATGAAGGTGCACTCAGAATTAATAAGGTCCCAGAGGAGTACTCGTGGTAGCCTGTGAAAGCAAATGCCCATGGTGGGGAGGGACACACTCCTGACACTAGAGGCAGAGGATCAGACCAGGTATGCCCTGACAAAGGCAATCCTTGTTGCTAAGTTTGGGGAAACCCAGAGAAGTCCCTTCAGAGGTTCAGGGACATCCACAAGTTCCCAAGTCAGTCCTGGTGATATTTCTTAGATTATGCCAGCAAGGCACTGGAGAGCTGGGTGGAGGGCAGCAAAGTGGATGATTTTACTGGGGAATACAACCTTAATCAGAGGGAGCACATGTTCTATACTTGTTTTCCAGAGCTGCGCCAAAACACCTAGTGGATAGCAAGCTTAATGAACCCAGGAATCTTGCTGAGGAGGAAGATCTCTGGGTCAGCACCAGAGTGTCTAAGAAGGTGTCTGGGCAGACTCCCAAAAGGGTGGTCAGGGCTGCCAACAGAAGAAAAGGGGGGAAGATGAAAATAAAACAAAGGAGTTCTCTCAAGGCTCCAAAACAGTTCACAGACGAAAGGGTCCCACTCCCAGTCTGGCCATGAGAAGAAATGCTTCACTGTTCAGAAAACTGGAAAGTTTATCGTTAAGTACTATGAGTACAAAGAGTATGGGCATGTGAAGGGAGATGCCAAGTGCTTCAATAGGGCACCACCCCGAGTGGTGGGCAGTCACGGGGGATAGCCAGAATAGCGCTTGGGGAGGAGATGACCCAGTTGGTGTGGGAAGACTTGTAGGATTACTCTACTTCAGCCGTGTCTGTAAGAAATAATGACTAAGCCCTTTGCTACTACCATACAGTTCACTGAGGTTTTCCCATGCAATTGTGACTGACATCTAAGGTTGTGGGTTTCTGTGCCCCAATCCTCCGATGTGTCCTGTTTTTTCAATGTTCTGATGACGACCCTGTTCTAAATAATTGTGTTAAGTAGTTGAAACGTTGACAACATATGTGACCTGGTTTTAAATTTTGATTGAGGTTCTTCACACTCTTAGAATGAGTGCCATTTACAACAACATATCATCCCGATCGGCCATATTTATTTATTTTATTTATTTTGAGTTTTACATAGCGCGGACGTGACCCTTGGGTATCAGAGCGCTTTACAGTTACCCGAGGTAGGATTGGGATACAGTTAGTATAGCATAGCGTTTCACATTGACATGAGGTAGGTTTGAGATACAGCTTGTATAGCAGCATTAATCTAAATATATATAATATTCCTTATACATATCTATCTTCTCAGTTTCAAAAAACAGTTTTTGGACTGATTATAGTGCAGGTGTAACAGTATTTCTATACAAAAGGTTCCAATATGTCTTTTTCTGTGATTTCTACATCCAAAAATGAGACCCCGGTAGTACAGTACTGTTGAAGATTATTCTCAGTATAACTGGTGACTTATCTTAACATGCTTTGTTGTTGTGTGTTAGTAACACCTATATCACTGTGTTGGTGATGAACCGTTTTGCCTACGGAAGGAACTTGCTCATTAGGAAGATCTTTGCTTCCCTCTTGAATGTTGAATGTCTCTTTATATATTTCTGCATATAGCACAACAGTACTGCACTGTCACTTTGTAGGAGCACCTTGTTTTTTGAATGATGTAAATAAGGTGTCATATCATTATGAACAGTTTCTGCATTATACCAATGTAATTGGCAAAATAAATTCACTTATCGCATAGCTAAGTAACTTTACAATGTTATGGCTGTGGAAGTCTAAGGGTACACTTTCCCCATAGGAACTTTCTGGATAGCAGGTGGAAGGAGGGCCCACCAGGGAGTAGTTCTGGAAAGAGCAGAAGGAGTGCCCAAACCTTGGGGTCCTGTGGCAGCACGCTGAAACCCAGGCAGCTGCTGACAACACAGGAGATCATCTCATATATTGGAAGAATGGCGCATTTCTGTCAATTTGTTGCAATACACAATACAGTAGTATTATCATTATTGTACTATAATTGTTATTATAATGAGTAATAATTTTCAAAATCTTATGACTTTTTCTGTTTTTGATGTTTATTATGTGAATACTGGTATTTCATTTTATGGTATGTGTTTTTTGCTTTGATTGTTTTGCTATTGGTCATCTGTCTTCCTGTGTTGCATTTATACCTAGATTTAATGCACGTTTTGTTTGTTCATATATGTGGTGCTCAGTAATTGTGTCTATATATATATATATAACGGCAGAGCGTCCAGGCAGGCGGCAGGCAGAGCGGAGCTCGACCAAGCTTTGTGCGAGCGCAACAAAAGTGAAACTGACCATCATTCAATTATGAGCATGAACATGTTTGGTGAAGAAGAACGCCGCACTCTCGCCCAGGACATGTTCAGAAAGCGCGATAAGCCACAGACAGCGACGGCCTTGCGACGGCCTTGCCCCCACGGGAAACAACAAATTAAATGAGGCGATGTTCAAACTTGAAAAGCTGCACGAGCAAGAGATTCGAAAGTGGTGGGAGGCAACCAGTTTAAGCAGCTATATTGATGAGAAACGGGTACCAAGGGGGCTGAGGGTGTATACGGTGCCCTCATACGAGCATCCAGACCCCCAACTACTAACGGACTGGCATGAGCAGACGGAAGCGTATTGTGAGGGCATTCTCAAGCTCTTGGTAAAATACGCATGGAGCGATAGGGACAAGGCACTGGCGGAAATTAAAACCTTGGAAGAGGACATTGATAAGGAAGAGGATGTAGCCAAGGTACAAGAAACTCAAGGAGGCTATGAAAAAACGCCTGATAAGATACCAGCAAAAAATAATGACGCGCAAACAGGAGAAGTTCGAGCGCGATGAAAACGATTATCGCCAGGGGCGCGTCCTAACGTTCGCTAAAAAGCATGATGCATCCAGAAAAGCCATGAACCAGGGAACCCAAGCTACACCTAGCTCGAGTGCAGCGACCTCAGAATCTGATGTAACAGCTGGGGAATCTAGCGATGAGCAGCGGAACCCCGTAAATGAACGCAGAAAAATAGCAGCTCCTTTTCACAACGAGTTCCAACTTATACGACAAAACTGGCTGAGAGGGGGGGGAAGAACAAGCCCCCTGAGCAACCAGAAAAAGGAGAACCAGAAGATCAGGGGGCGGCGACAAAAGGAAGAGGAAGGGGCAGAGAAAAACCCCAGAACTGGACCGGCCGCAACAAGAACAAGAAAAAGTAAGGTTTTTGATTTTGGAAAAGGTGATGGACAGAGTTTCTGAATGATGCAGAATACTCTTACCAAGTCAATAGATCATGGTTTTAATCCATCACTGTTTTTTAGCTCACTGCACCATCCCAGCTCAGAACCTGGCTATATGCAAATTAGTCTGTTCCTGTCCCAGTGCATGATGGGAACAGGTCAAACCAAACTACCAAGCCAATTCTTATACTGGGAAGGAAACAAGCTTCCAGGGACCGGTTTCTGGCATCACAGCCTTCTTCGGCCCGGCTTGCTTGAATCCTGATGGTGCAATGAGCAAGGGACTCACGTCTGAGTATACCCTCCCACACATAGTGTGGATAAAATCGATTTTGGAAAAGGTGATGGACAGAGTTTCTGAATGATGCAGAATACTCTTACCAAGTCAATAGATCATGGTTTTAATCCATCACTGTTTTTTAGCTCACTGCACCATCCCAGCTCAGAACCTGGCTATATGCAAATTAGTCTGTTCCTGTCCCAGTGCATGATGGGAACAGGTCAAACCAAACTACCAAGCCAATTCTTATACTGGGAAGGAAACAAGCTTCCGGGGACCGGTTTCTGGCATCACAGCCTTCTTCGGCCCGGCTTGCTTGAATCCTGATGGTGCAATGAGCAAGGGACTCACGTCTGAGTATACCCTCCCACACATAGTGTGGATAAAATCGATTTTGGAAAAGGTGATGGACAGAGTTTCTGAATGATGCAGAATACTCTTACCAAGTCAATAGATCATGGTTTTAATCCATCACTGTTTTTTAGCTCACTGCACCATCCCAGCTCAGAACCTGGCTATATGCAAATTAGTCTGTTCCTGTCCCAGTGCATGATGGGAACAGGTCAAACCAAACTACCAAGCCAATTCTTATACTGGGAAGGAAACAAGCTTCCGGGGACCGGTTTCTGGCATCACAGCCTTCTTCGGCCCGGCTTGCTTGAATCCTGATGGTGCAATGAGCAAGGGACTCACGTCTGAGTATACCCTCCCACACATAGTGTGGATAAAATCGATTTTGGAAAAGGTGATGGACAGAGTTTCTGAATGATGCAGAATACTCTTACCAAGTCAATAGATCATGGTTTTAATCCATCACTGTTTTTTAGCTCACTGCACCATCCCAGCTCAGAACCTGGCTATATGCAAATTAGTCTGTTCCTGTCCCAGTGCATGATGGGAACAGGTCAAACCAAACTACCAAGCCAATTCTTATACTGGGAAGGAAACAAGCTTCCGGGGACCGGTTTCTGGCATCACAGCCTTCTTCGGCCCGGCTTGCTTGAATCCTGATGGTGCAATGAGCAAGGGACTCACGTCTGAGTATACCCTCCCACACATAGTGTGGATAAAATCGATTTTGGAAAAGGTGATGGACAGAGTTTCTGAATGATGCAGAATACTCTTACCAAGTCAATAGATCATGGTTTTAATCCATCACTGTTTTTTAGCTCACTGCACCATCCCAGCTCAGAACCTGGCTATATGCAAATTAGTCTGTTCCTGTCCCAGTGCATGATGGGAACAGGTCAAACCAAACTACCAAGCCAATTCTTATACTGGGAAGGAAACAAGCTTCCGGGGACCGGTTTCTGGCATCACAGCCTTCTTCGGCCCGGCTTGCTTGAATCCTGATGGTGCAATGAGCAAGGGACTCACGTCTGAGTATACCCTCCCACACATAGTGTGGATAAAATCGATTTTGGAAAAGGTGATGGACAGAGTTTCTGAATGATGCAGAATACTCTTACCAAGTCAATAGATCATGGTTTTAATCCATCACTGTTTTTTAGCTCACTGCACCATCCCAGCTCAGAACCTGGCTATATGCAAATTAGTCTGTTCCTGTCCCAGTGCATGATGGGAACAGGTCAAACCAAACTACCAAGCCAATTCTTATACTGGGAAGGAAACAAGCTTCCGGGGACCGGTTTCTGGCATCACAGCCTTCTTCGGCCCGGCTTGCTTGAATCCTGATGGTGCAATGAGCAAGGGACTCACGTCTGAGTATACCCTCCCACACATAGTGTGGATAAAATCGATTTTGGAAAAGGTGATGGACAGAGTTTCTGAATGATGCAGAATACTCTTACCAAGTCAATAGATCATGGTTTTAATCCATCACTGTGTTTTAGCTCACTGCACCATCCCAGCTCAGAACCTGGCTATATGCAAATTAGTCTGTTCCTGTCCCAGTGCATGATGGGAACAGGTCAAACCAAACTACCAAGCCAATTCTTATACTGGGAAGGAAACAAGCTTCCGGGGACCGGTTTCTGGCATCACAGCCTTCTTCGGCCCGGCTTGCTTGAATCCTGATGGTGCAATGAGCAAGGGACTCACGTCTGAGTATACCCTCCCACACATAGTGTGGATAAAATCGATTTTGGAAAAGGTGATGGACAGAGTTTCTGAATGATGCAGAATACTCTTACCAAGTCAATAGATCATGGTTTTAATCCATCACTGTTTTTTAGCTCACTGCACCATCCCAGCTCAGAACCTGGCTATATGCAAATTAGTCTGTTCCTGTCCCAGTGCATGATGGGAACAGGTCAAACCAAACTACCAAGCCAATTCTTATACTGGGAAGGAAACAAGCTTCCGGGGACCGGTTTCTGGCATCACAGCCTTCTTCGGCCCGGCTTGCTTGAATCCTGATGGTGCAATGAGCAAGGGACTCACGTCTGAGTATACCCTCCCACACATAGTGTGGATAAAATCGATTTTGGAAAAGGTGATGGACAGAGTTTCTGAATGATGCAGAATACTCTTACCAAGTCAATAGATCATGGTTTTAATCCATCACTGTTTTTTAGCTCACTGCACCATCCCAGCTCAGAACCTGGCTATATGCAAATTAGTCTGTTCCTGTCCCAGTGCATGATGGGAACAGGTCAAACCAAACTACCAAGCCAATTCTTATACTGGGAAGGAAACAAGCTTCCGGGGACCGGTTTCTGGCATCACAGCCTTCTTCGGCCCGGCTTGCTTGAATCCTGATGGTGCAATGAGCAAGGGACTCACGTCTGAGTATACCCTCCCACACATAGTGTGGATAAAATCGATTTTGGAAAAGGTGATGGACAGAGTTTCTGAATGATGCAGAATACTCTTACCAAGTCAATAGATCATGGTTTTAATCCATCACTGTATTTTAGCTCACTGCACCATCCCAGCTCAGAACCTGGCTATATGCAAATTAGTCTGTTCCTGTCCCAGTGCATGATGGGAACAGGTCAAACCAAACTACCAAGCCAATTCTTATACTGGGAAGGAAACAAGCTTCCGGGGACCGGTTTCTGGCATCACAGCCTTCTTCGGCCCGGCTTGCTTGAATCCTGATGGTGCAATGAGCAAGGGACTCACGTCTGAGTATACCCTCCCACACATAGTGTGGATAAAATCGATTTTGGAAAAGGTGATGGACAGAGTTTCTGAATGATGCAGAATACTCTTACCAAGTCAATAGATCATGGTTTTAATCCATCACTGTTTTTTAGCTCACTGCACCACCAAGTAAGGGACAAGGAACAAACAGGGGCGACCTATTTGACCGTGGTCAACCTTACAAACAGACCCCTCACTAACGAACAATGTGAACTCCTGAGTCTGGGACTCACCTTCTGTCCGAACACCAACTTGGAATATACGCAAACTAAGATTGACCTTTTCCGGTTCACCAGGAAATTGAAACTACATAAATATTTTAAGACAAGGCCACACATCAAAGGACCATCGAAACATGGGACAAGATTGACGTCCACTGATGCTCTGGTAGGCACAGATATGCCATGTATTGAAGCAATGGAAGCCCTGAGAACTGAGATAGATCATATACCTCTCACAGGAATGGATATTGTGCAAAGGGCAGCGATGCAGGGGATTGAACAAGAGAGGGATGAAAGCCAGTTCAAACCCCTCTCCACATTCATCCCACAGTCGCCATGGGACGCCATTGACGCCTTTTCGGAGGCCATGACAATGGAATCGGTCAAGCACAGGAAGGCTACCAACACAAATATTTATAACATCAAAGAACCCCAGAAAAAAGCCCTGCAAGAGCTAATGAACGACAAGAAAATTGTTATAAAACCCTCGGACAAGGGGGGAAATGTCGTTCTGATGACGAGAGACTACTACCAACAGGAAGCAATGAGGCAACTCTCGGATAACAAGTATTATACCATCACTACTAAGGAAGCCTATGAGTCTAGCATCAGGTAATATGATGATCTGGTTCTAAAGTGGTATAAGCTCTTCATGCTAGGGAAGGATGAACATATCTTCCTACGCAGTAACAACCCCATGACGTCGACATTCTATCATGTGCCGAAACTGCACAAAAACAACACCTCTCCTCCGGGCCGTCCCATTGTGGCTTCTATCGATGGATTGACAGAAAACATGTCTAGATTTGTGGACAATTACATCTCTCCTCTTGTCTTAAATTTGGAATCTTATATTCAAGACACCAAAGACTTCTTGAATAAAGTGGCTGTTATGGACTGGGAGCCAGACTACTTATTCCTGGTGATGGACATCACCAGTCTCTACACCATTATTGACCATTCCCACGGCCTGGCTGCCATTGAACACTATCTAGGCAAACGCCAAATCCGCTTTGCACAACACAACACCATGATCATTGAATTTGTGCAGTTTTGCTTAACTCATAACATATTCTTGTTTGAGGATAGGCTCTATAGGCAAATCTCTGGTACGGCGATAGGCCCCTGCTTCGCCCCCAGCTATGCGAACTTGTTTGTTGGCTCATGGGAGGAGCGGGTGTCCAGAAGCTGGAAGGAAGGCCAGGAAAGTGGGAAGGTGGTACACTGGTACCGTTACATTGATGACTTGTTCATCGTGTGGCAGGGGACTAGGGACACTGCAGAGAAATACATCAAATCTCTCAATGATAACAGCTACAACATACACTTGTCTGGGACAATTAGCGGGGTGGCAGCCAACTACTTGGACCTACGGGTATATGTTGAGAATGGCATGTCCATACCTCGCTGTACCGCAAGGAGACAGCGGGGAATTCCATCCTTTGTGCCACAAGCGGACATCCACCAAAACTCATCAAGAGCATTCCCTGTGGGGAACTCTTGAGAATCAAGAGGAATAGTACCTAAGATCGGCAACTTGAGGCGGCTGCCTCAGACTGCCTGGCCCGCTTCCGCTTAAGAGGATATGACGAACCACTGTTGCAGACCACACTGAGTAGAGTTAAGAGGATTCCCAGGGAGGATCTGCTAAAAAAGAAATCAGGTGGGACAAATAAGAACAAGAAGGGTACATTTAGGATGATAACACCCTACTCCACGGGGGCTGACAACCTCAAAGCAATGATGCGCAAGAATTTGCACATCTTGCTTACTGATGAGGTGTTGAGAGAAGATCTGCCACCATATCCGCTAGTGACCTTTAGCAAGGCTAGATCCCTGGGGGATATGTTGGTGCGTAGCCATTTGGAAGCTCCAATTACCCAGACCAATACCCTCAAGGAAATGAGTGGTTTCTTTCCTTGCGGAAAGTGCAAGGCGTGTGCCAATAGCCGGAGGGTGTTTCATTATGATATCCCGGATGCAGGCAGATCTAATAAGATCTCAAAATTCATCACATGCAGTACTGTCTACACCGTGTATTGTCTAATATGCCCATGTGGCTTGCGCTACGTTGGTAGCACTATTAACCAACTCAAGCTAAGAGTGCTTGAGCACCTAAGGGCAATAGACAAAGTAGACCCCTCCTATCCAGTAGCCCGGCACTTCCCCGAATACCATAACAAAGACAGAAATAAATTACGCTTCTTTGGGTTAGATCATGTTCCGCATAATCCACGGGGTGGGGACAGACTGAGAAGGCTGCGACGCCTTGAATTAAGGTATATCATCGACTTGTCCACTAAGTACCCCAAAGGTATGAATAGCGGGGAAGACATGGCAGTTCACCTAGGCAAATAGTAGCATATTATAATAATAATTTTCAAGAATCTTCATCTATTTCACCAGATAGGACTGACTGCACATATTAGCTAGCCCTCATTCTATTGCTAATGGCCATGAGAGTAACTGCATAAGTGTATAAATGTATATCTTTATCTAGGACTATACTCTAAAGTTTTGATCTGCTGATATCATCCTGGTGTTTTGACTAAGTATTATCTCAATTTATCTGATAGAACCGATGTATCTATTATGGACAATGAGCTATTGCTTTTTCAGAAATTGCCTAGGATGTTACACCATTAATTTAAATCCTAAATCTTTTCTTATTCTTTTGATTAAGTATTTCCTTTCCCAGTGGCAGGGGCTTGGCTGTTTTCACTTTTTGATGGTGACTTTATTCTTTGTAATTGCCTGCTCACATGCATACAATTTTGTACTGCAGTCGATTACTGATGAAACGAAATGCGCTGAATATCTCTATATAATTCCGAGCATAGTAATGCATGTTAAGATATATATATATATATCTCTTGCAGGGCACGCATCCAAACAAAGGGACATATGCCGATCCACGGCTTTATGAAATGTATCTGTATATTTGACTGTCTATATGCCCACTCTTCTTGTGTAAATACCGATAAACGGTAGTATTCAATGGTGTTTCCTAGTATAGGTACCCGTTCCAAGATGGCGCCTATTTTGGTGTTTGTTGGGTTGTTCCCTTTTTGATGTTTACCCCTGCAACAAAACTTTATCGGAACTATGTACTGCCGGTCAGAAACACTGACGAAGGCTAACGCCGAAACGTTTGTTTGTTGCCAAAAATAAACCGCTGTTAACTGCCGCTGCCGGAGTGCTGTCATCCTTTCCCGATGTGTGAGGATTCAGAGCGTTTTATATATATATATATATATAACTTGTCTCTTACCCCCAGTACTGGCCCCTCGCTTCTCCAGTTTGCAGATGTTTCTACATCTCAGATCACGGACATTATGTCCTCCATTAAAGCGGGTTCTGCTCTAGACCCATGTCCTTTTAAAGTACTACTCCCGGTTATTGAAGTGGTTCTTCCTGCCATCACCACTATTTGTAATACCATGATAAGAACAGGCACCTATCCAGTCACCCTTAAAAAAACACTCATAAAACCTCTGCTTAAAAAACCAAACCTTGACATGGAAGAACTCAAGAGCTACCGGCCAATTGCTAGCCTCCCAGCCTTGGCGAAAATTGCCGAAAAAGCACTGAGTTTCCAACTTTCAGCTTTTATAGAGGAACATCACCTGCTTGATGACTCCCAGTTCGGCTTTCGTCAATATCATGGGACGGAGACGGCCTTGGTCAAAGCTGCGGATGATATTAGATCCATCCGGGACGCTGGAGGAACAGCAGTTCTTATACTGCTCGACTTGTCAGCAGCTTTCGACACGGTCGATCATTCCATCCTGATCGACCGTGTCAAAAACATGGGTGTTCAACAAAACGCCAAGAAACTCCTGGCCTCCTTTTTGGCAGGAAGGACCCAGATGGTTACTATGGGATCCTTCCATTCTTCCACCTTGTCGCTGCCATGTGGAGTACCCCAAGGCTCATCCCTAAGTCCGACACTTTTTAATATTTATGTGTCGGACCTTGCCAATGTCATCCGAGCTCACGGGATGAGCCTTACTTCTTACGCTGACGATACCCAGCTGGTCCTCGC